>NC_134768.1:930078-1238437 GCF_050436995.1 Anticarsia gemmatalis | reverse complement strand
ATAAAATAAATATTGCTTGTTTTCATTTTGTTCCTGAATGTTGACATTTTGTAGTATTAGTAGCTGAATTTGTTTGGTTTAAAATTGGATTATTTTATTCATGTTAAATGTGCAGGTGGATGCATTAGTTAAGTTTAAATTAAAATATTTTGTTTGGTATATCAGAGGTAAATATCTCGGAATGTACCTACTATTTTAATTATACGCAAATGTCGCTTACGCTTTCGCTATGAAATAAATAAATCGATTTTACAATACAATGAAGTTTTCGTAAGCAAACTACACAAGACGTAAATGTATACGAAACAAATAATGTACGGAAAAAATATTAGGATCTACTTCACATGTACGGGAGTTTGCGGTGACGTATGTGTCATGGCAAAGGAAGTTTGTAAGGAACTTACCCAGTGGCGTTCTTTGGTCTTGCCTACCCCTTATGGTAAAAAGGCGTGATATTATGTATGTATTTAATAATGATAATAAGTTTTGCCAAAACTATTTTTCGAGTATCTGCATTGAACTTTACCCATTGCAGAGGAAGCCAAATTTCAGCCCTAATTCAGTTAAACAGTGCACAGTTTTTATCGCGTACCGTTTTATAATCCCAAGTTGGACTTACTCCAACGTTTAAATAGTATAAAATTGTTTAACTTGAGTTTGAGTTGACAATGCTTTTGTAGACAAAAGATGAACAAAGTTTTTAAATCTTTTTAAATTTTTTGTTGATTGTTATTATCTATTTAATTAGCCTGCTTTTCTTCAACCTACGCTGGAGTCAGCTTCCAGTCTCATCGGATGCAGCTGAATACCAGTATTTTACATGGAGCTACTGCCTATCGGACCTCCACAACCCAGTTACCTTGGTTATAACACGACACCCCTCGGTAAGACTTGAAGAAAAATACTCTCAAGCTTCTGACTACTGGTAACGACTGTCAAAAATCATTAAAAATGACAGCCGGGACCCACAATTTAACGAGCTTTACAACACTATCCTCAAAATATTTTAAAATGACCTACATAAATACCAATTTTGCGTGGAATTCGAACCCACGCCACAGCATCACCTTAGTAATTCGCCACGTTTGTCATCATATGATCCTACATTATGTAAAAACGATAATTTTATTATCACTTGATTAAAGCGAGAGCCTAACGATCAGTAATTATGGGCTATTTCATATAAAATTAACATAGTTTTACGACCTCATTTATAGGAAGTTATTGACGTGTAATTATTATGTAAAAACTATAAAGATGATTATTTATAACTTGATCGATGTTTATGTGCTATTGTTTAATTTTATTGCATTCGATTATGAATAGGTTGTTATTATGTAACTTTTTGCATAAATTATTATCTTTTGTGATATTCCAATGAGTTATCTTAAATCATACATACATAAAATTACGCCATTTTCTCATAGAGGTAGGCAGAAACGAAAGAAGACCATTTGGACGGACCGACGCATCCTTACCAATTTATCTTGCCTAATTTTCTTAAAATTAATCATTACGTTTTTTACGTGAAAGTTAGTAAAATAGAGTGAAATAAGTAAATAAAGTGGTTATTTGTTTTTAATCCATATTTGCTGATCTTATAAATGCAAATATGTTGATCTGTTTCTCTTTCTTTTGCGTCAAAATGGTTATTACAATTTCAATATATTATTATAATAAATTGGTAGTACTTATAAAAATTCTGTCCAAGAAAACAGGCTTCTTATTTCTGCGGGCGAAGCCGGGGTTATACCAAGTTTTTTTAAAAGTGCAAAGAACATTGTAAATTCTAAGACATTACATGAATTCATCTAAACCTCTGTCTCTAAGTGGTACTTCGTGGGAATTGTGCGACCGAGGAGATTTACTTGGCTTTCCAAAATGGCTGCGGGACTGCCCTCAAAAATTGTGTCGTTAATGTAATCTTTGACAAAGACTGTGTTATTCTTTAGTATATTTTAGCGATGACTTAAAAGTATTTAAATCTTTTTTAAATAAAAAATATTTAAATAATAATTTCCTACTCTGGACAAGATTCTTCTCCTGAAATGGAGGTATTAAAAATATTTCGAGTTATTATAAGTATAGTCTACACTCTACACCCATCTATAAGTCACATGGTCAATATAATTTATTCAAACGTCAAACCTCTGTAAAGGAACCGCCGTTAAAAAAGTTAATCAGTCATCCTGACAAACTCTAAGCTACCGTGCTAATATTTTTTACTAGATTTCCCGGCAAATTAAAGTCAATCGAATTGAAAAGCTCATGATCTACACTAGCATACGTACACTACCGTTCATAATACAAAAACTCTCAGTTACAATGAAAGGTTTAATGTATTATATTTTTAACAAAATTATTAAACAAAACAGCTACAATAAGGTTTACAAAGGGTCAAGTTCAAGGTCAACGATGGTTTTTTGATGCATAGTCTCTTTTTTTAACTAAACACCATGAAACCCATCGCTATGTCGGGCTGTTTTATACCCAAAATAATTTATGACACCATTACAAATTAATTTTAACCGTATTTAGGTTTTTTCTGGCTTAAAAAAAAGTGAATAAAATACCCTTAATGAAGAGTGATTCATTCAAATATTATGTCAGAGCATTTTTGTTTATTTTTGATTCACGTATACCCATGTACCCGTATGAATGCTCTCAACAACAAATTGTGATAAAATATTGCATATCTCGAAAAAGAACATAAAATATGCATATAACAGTAAAGCAAAATATTTGTATTGAAATACAAGTTTCAATAAGGTAGAGTAGACGACAACTGATTTAAAAAATCCTGCAAAAAATGATTTCATAATACAAAGATACTTTTGTAAACACATTAAAAACTTCCAAAGTAGATTATTAAAATTAACTTGCAAACCTAAATAAGATCTGTCAAAAGCATAAAACCAAAAAGTAAAACGAGAAGTACTTTTAACTGACAAACGTTACCAAATTGTACCCAACAAGGTATCTATTACGAAAGAAAAACATATTCAGTTCAGGTAAAATAAAGATTAGTATTCAACCCGAATCTTTTTCCGAGTTTTTTCTCCAAATAAACAAGAAAAATGTAGGAATCTACATATCCCGGGACAGTTGTTGTGTGTAATTACATACTTGGTGTTAACGTATGTCTGAATGGGTCCCAGCGCGCGCCTTGTGGTACACCTTTCCGAGTATCTTGCGAGTTGCCAAGATTTTATTCTAGAAATGGTTTGTTTAATGTTTTTTAAGCTGTTGTAGGGGATTTCCTTTGTGATTTAAGTAATTTTAGGGATGTGAATATATTTTTATATAGTCAATAAAATGTGTTCAGTCGATCAAAAGCTTTACTTATAACTACCATCGTTAAGTAAGCCTTGTATTTGGATGATACAAACTTGTAATAGTTAATGAATCTAATTGATTAGTGTTCAATTCGAATCTTTTCCTTCAAATAAACAAGAAAAATGTAGGAATCTACATGTCCCGGGACAGTTGTTGTGTAATTACATACTTGGTGTTAACTTATATCTGAATGGGTCCCAGCGCGCGCCTTGTCGTACACCTTCGCGAAAATCTTGCGAGTTGTCAACATTATTGTGGATATGTACTTGGATTCTGTTCTAAAAATGGTTTGTTTAATGATTTTTAAGTTGTTTTAGATTTTGTTAGTGATTCAACTGATTTTAGGAAAGTACCCTACGTTCTTTCAAATTCATGTTTGTGTTTAGTAAATATTTTGTATGATTGAAGGTCAATTGCAATTGATATCATTTACAATTTCTATTGATAAGTAAATCCAAATATCATCTAAAGAAAATCTGTTACCTTTGGAACAGTGATCGCACAAATTATAATGAAGTTTGATGATCATAGTAACATTTTTTATTTTGTATTGATCTTCTTATTTAGTTGCAAATGTAAAGTTTATACGTTTATAAATACTAATGTAATAAAGCTCAAAAATACGTTTGTTTTTATGTTTGAATACACCATATTTTAAAGTTCTCATAGAGAAAGTAGGCTTATATCACTTTATGTCCTACAATCACCTAAAAAATAATCGAAACAACATCGTATTCTAAAAGAAAACACAGAAGAAAATTCACAATTCACTATCCTAATCGACAGAAGCCTCAAAAATATGTTCCCATATCGCCGGTAACACAAGAACGGGTTTAACCATTTTTATGCGATTTCAAGTACACGGGTATACTCGGTCCCTCGTAGTAATCCGGTTATATCCAGTTATATCCGGTTACGTGGGTATATGCGGTGTGATGATGTGCGCTCGAGCGTGGGGGGGGGAGGAAGGTTTTAATTGAGAACATGTTTTATGCTCCACGCTGCATTGGTTTCCAGGTTGAAGATTGTATTGACTTGTGACATGTGTATTGATGGCGATTGAAATGTTTAAGAACCATTTTTAAATAGCTGAGTTGCTATGTTTCTTCTGTTGAATGTAGATTGGCTTTGTCGTTCATTCTTTCCCTATTTGAGCCCACTGTTGTAGTCGCGTTCTCACGTTAACTACTCTAGTTTTTAACTACGCCAACTCATGGTAGGGCTACTGTTTATCTATTTTATTATCACAAACTATACTAAGGGGAATATCGTAAAACCTTAGATGCCTATCGTTTTTCTCGAAGAAATGCAACGCTACCAAGTCACACTCGGTCAGCGCGATAGACTCGAACCTTATACCTAGGTCATTGTAGATGAATATTTTTGCCCATCAACGAGATAGTTATAGGTAAGGGATATATAGTAATAGGTTTCTAAAATCATACAATACTTTCATTTTACCCTGTGGTACATAAAGCTGTACAAGTTTCAGCTCACGATACTACCTTTTCAAATCAAGTAATTTCCCACCTTTAGTCCCAAAAAACAAATCTTATTCCCATAAATTCCCATTTCCCAAGTACACGTATCTAACCCCCGCATGTTCACGTCTAACTTGGGAATATAATTTTAAGCCATTAGCGTCTAATCGACGTTCGAACCGTCGTTAATCGCTTTCCGATGGCACACGCTAATTTGTTTCATTTCATATGTTAGAACATTTATATTTTCGATGATAGTGTTCTGGGAATGTAATTAGGTATTTGTATTTGTGTTTGTTGATTGGTCGTCGAAATTATAATAATTACTTTTTGTGATTATTGCTGCTTTAGTGGAGTAAGCAATAGTGTCAGTAGGTATCACAATGCCACGATTTCGATGTGATAGTTTATTATTTTTGAATAATTATAGTATAATTTTGTAAAGTTATTGAATATTTAGACCAAATAAAGATGCTGATTTATTTTCTAAATTCACAAAAATTAAAGCCTTCCAAAAATGATATTGATGTTTTTTTTAAATAAGTACGTATTGGGGTTTTTTTGGTGCAGTTTCATTTTAGTTTTATATAACAAAGAGGCGACAATAATCTAGAATCCGGTGACGATGGCACAAACAATTTTTGGCAAAATACACATTACACCATCAGTGGAAAAAAACAAAAAGATCTCATGTCATTACACCACTTACGTCTTTTTCCTTTTGAAATATTCATGCAAACACAAGCCATTAGCCCTCCAGTAAAATTAATAGATTGACACAAAAGGCACATTCCCTCACACATTAAGGCTTTAGACTCAACAAAAATGTGCTAGGTAGCGAAACGTTGCAGGAGAGAACATCCTACCAACAAGATTGCTGTAGGATATAATATACTATTGCTAAAATTCTTCCTAGTGCATCACCAACCTTGCCCATTTCTGGAAAGACCAAATCCTAATAGCTCAAATAGGCGACTTATAAAGAGACGTAACAAGATAGGTATGTCTTGAATGTCTTGAAGATCTAATATCTTGAAGTGGTCTGCCTTTGTGGTCTAGGAGGTCTTAGTTTCGATTACCTGATCGGGCAAAGTACTATTGGCTTTGTATAATTTATATTAGTATGTTTCCTAATAGTAGCCGTTTTGTAATCTGCCCGGTATACGACAATGGGCTCATCTCCTATTACATGGGACTAAAATTATAAATACCGAAACGCTTGTGTATTCCATACACTACTGCCTACACCTTTATGCATAACAGGCCTAACGTCATGTATGTATATGCACAGTCGCATTTAAAACAGTTTATTTCATTGGTGGAGTTTTTCCTAGCTTAGCTTCCTCGCACATCTTTAGTAAAAACACGGCCTAATAAGTGGAATAGTCCATCCATCATTTGTTGTAGGGAACTCATCACGTCGAATGACCAGTGGAGGGTTAGTTTATATTGTTTCACACGCAATGTACAGATATATCATCAGTACAATTATATATCATCGCGCGTGTCCTGTTACAGTAGGCAGATATAGACAGTTGTTTAATTGCCGAAAAAAATATTCAAAAAATTTACACAATATTGGCCATACGCAAGCTATAAAAAACTTGCATTTATACAAGAACTTTTTGAGAAAAAAAAACCAATCTCATTACTTTTCCAATGCTGGGCAAAAGTTTCCTCCCGTAATGAGGGAGGGGTTTAGAATAAGTGACAATTATTTTCTAACGCATACTATCATAAATTTAACTTCATTATCATGATGCCAGTTTCAAATCTTTGGCCGGAGACAACTGTGGCGCGAGTTTCTACAGTTGAGAACTATCGAGTATCGAGAGTTTGACATTTAAAATATGCTTTAAAAATAGTTCCTTTGGCGGCCGCTAGAGGCGCTGATCAGAATTTCATACAAAATTTCTCGATAGCTAGCCGGTTGTTGATAATCTATAATCGTAGAGAATTGTGCTACAATTAGTTATATTCGGCTCTCCAATAATTCGTTTTCAATACGCTTAGATATTATCCAATTCTATTCTCAATCATATTTTTAATACTAGTCAATCTACAGAAAAAGAAATACATCAAAAAACAATACGAATAATCCAGCTATATCTTGAACTGTTATTTTCACGGTGGCTTGCACAATATACGGAAATAAAGCAGGCTTACTTATATACAGGGTGATGGACAAAGGCTCTACTGAGGCTTACTCAGTTTTACGAGTTTCCTCCATCAATCGTGGACATGAGTAAATATTGAATTGATTGGACAGTTTTACGAAATTGGAGAGTTTTCTGGATATTGGATTTTGGTTGTTTGTTTGTTTGTTTGTTACGGAGCCTGGTAGACTGGAAAGTGTAGATAGAGAGTGGACAGACCTTTTAGAATTTATAATTTTGGTGTTATTTATTAAAGAGCGAGTTTATTGCTCCCAATTTCTTTTCTGCCCGAGACATTAATCAGGTGAAAATTAAATGAAACATACTACCGGGTCATTTTTATTGACCTTAAAAAATAAGAAAGTCCTATGTTCCACTGTAAATTTTTGGTTGTTATAAAATTAACAAAATCCTAATAAAAAAAAATTATCAATCAGAATCTTAATTGGACGATAGGTACAAAAAAATCTGCTTCAAATATCATCAAAACTATTATTATAACAAAAAATAAACTGTCTCTAGAATATTCAGCAAAATCAGTCTAAATATTACAAAAAAATACTCAAACGAAACTAGAATTCTTGTACAAGAATTAAGTTAAACTCCCTAGCAAGTAATTTCGTGTTTACTACACTCAGTAATAAACTGTACTGCTGACTTCACATCGTTAACTGAGCGTGTTAGTTGGCTTTCTTTGACTTACAATTAACTTTATGACTAAAGCCTTTTTTTGGTTGAAGATTTGAGCAGGTTACGTGAACAAAAATATACAAAAAATATAATGAAACTATAACTAATCAAGTTCATCATCGGAGTAACCTTTCGTCTATTTATGTTAAAGACGGCTCCAAGTCTCATCGGATGCAGCTAGATGTTAGTGTTTTACCATGGAGCAACTGCCTATCGGACCTCCACAACGCAGCAACCTGGGTTATAGCACGATACCCCACGGTAAGACTGGCTGTCAGAATTTCGTCGATCGAGCAGCAGGTTGTTACTTAGCCACGATCTTTAAAAAGTATTTGGGTATTATAAAAACATCATATTTAATTTGAATCATGGTGGAAGGTTTTAACTTACTCTGTTTAGAGAAAATTAATATATCGCTCATTTGGAGCGACAGTGACGTATCTGCAAAAAAATACAAAACTGACCTAAGTATACCAAAATGATCCCCATAGTCATAGACAGACTATGGGGATCATTTTGGTATACTTAGGTCAGTTTTGTATTTTTTTGCAGATAGATAGATGCTCCAAATGAGCGATATACAAAATATAGATAGATATAAATTTGGTACCAATGACGAAAATTCCTAGTGCCATATTGAATCGCCTAGAAATCGAATCCCAATCTTCACGTTAATTTCTTGCGATTGTGGACTAATAAGATATTTCCTATTGACCCTTGAAGTTGTTTCAGTAACGAAGTACACTACAAGTAAACCTTCACGTAATTTGTTATAACTCAGTTACAGTTGTTGGTTAATTTTGGTTAATCTATTTATTTCTGTGTAGTTCTCGTCAATTGACTGGCTTATTTCGCTCCTTCAATGCAAAAGGGCCACAACTCAAAAAAAAATGAAAATCGTTTTATTGCAAAAATGACACCTGAACCGACTATATTTTATAGTAAAAAAAAAACCCCCATCATTTTTGCTTATATTATGGCTGCACTGACTTACTGCCCTTTTTGCATTAGCTCACTTTGACAGGTAATGTCAGTGCAAAACAGCCACTTTGCGAGTTGCGCCCGGAGATTCAACGCAAATGCTCGTCAGTTGCATGAAAAAGTGCTACAATCCAAAATATGTCTGTGTTGGGTGCAAAATTTCAAGTTAATGTGATTATATTTTACAAAACAAAACTGCCATATTTTGGAAAACGTCCTTTTTGCATTCTAACTATAGTATTTATTACCATATTTTGTAATACAAAAGTGCCATATTTCTGAAAACGACCGTTTTGCATTCAAACACTAGTATTTGTTATTATATTTTGTAATATAACAGTAGCATATTTTGAAATACGTCCCTTTTGCATTAAATTATTGTGGAATAATTAATCATTTTTAGCGTGCTAGAATGGGAAGGCCAGAAATATGACCGTTTGGTATGATAATAATTTTAGTTTTCGTTACAATTTTAAAAATAAAATAATACATTTTGATGCAGGCAAAGTAAAGAGGCACCCTTTCCTTTCAAATTCCTCTTTCAGGGGCAAGATCCGACCAGTCCTTTTCAAATGCGTCTAGGTCATCCCGCCATCTCCATTTAAGTCTCCCGCGTCTGCTATGACCATCTTCTGGCATCCAGTTGGTAGATATGCGGGTCCACCTTTCCGAATGCATATGGATAATGTGGCCGGCTCAGTTCCATTTCAGCCAAGCAGTCTTCTCCCTTACATCAGCTATGCGAGTTTGGGAGCGCAGTATAGAATTTCGGACGTGATCTGTTCTTTTGATGCATAATATACTATGCTCCATCGCTCTCTGGCTCTTTCTGGTTTTCCGTAAGGGACCATGTTTGGGCAGCGTAGGTAAGGACGGGTAGTAGGTATAAACATGTCGACGAGCTTTCACTTCAGTGACAGTGGAAGGTTACCCTTCATTAGCTCTTTCCTGGACCAGGATCTCTTTCAGGCATTTGTGACACGTTTGTCCAACTCTTTGTCCCGTCGGTTGTTAGAAGAGGTTATCTGGCCCTAGCAAGTGTACTCGTCGACATAGTCTATGACGTGCCCGTCTACCTCGACCCTACGTTTTGTGTTGTTGGTCATAACCTGGGTTTTTGTACGGTTCTTACTCAGTCCAATCTGAAGGTTTGCCGTGCTCAGATCTTTGAGCATTGATTCGAGTTCCGATGCCGAAAAAGAGAAGAGGACTATGTCATCTACAAAACAATGGTTTGTTAACTGTTTACCACTTACAACTATGCTTTTGATTGCCATAACACCGCCAGGCTCCTGAAAATTTCTCTGAGGGTGCTGGTAAATAATTTGGGAGATAGCGGGTCTCCCTGTTTCACGCTTGGAACGATATTGTTGTCTATTGCTTTGATGAGTTTGATGTATGAAGGTTCGATTCTACATAGTATCTTTAAGTAGGACTTGAATGGAGTGATGATTCTATGGCGGAATGAGTAATGCTGTCAAAAGCTTTGGAATAATCCACGAATGCTAAATATAAAGGCTTATAAAACTCTAAAACCTTTTCTATTATCTTATTTCTTTAATACTCCTGCTGCACTCAGTTTACTCGACACGTTACCCATTGATTGATGATGATGATTGATGTTTAATTTTACTAAATAATGAAAGTTACGCACAAAGTTGATCTCAATTATTTTACTTACTTAATAAAAAGTTAAGATTTTATCATTTAGATTGTTTAATACAATGTTTTCCTGGTCTATTCAGTTATGGTTTTACTTAGTAATTATTATTAAACTTTTTGATACGGTTTTTTTACCAAAAAAGTACAATTAGCCATTTTTATTTGTAAAACTGTGTTTAATTTCTGACATATTTCTCATAATATTGGTTCAAATTTTGAATGCAAAAGGGACTTATATGCTTTTTTCTCTTAATATGTAACAGCTATTACCAAGTTTATTTTGTAGAAAGACAGAGCTAAAAAATACGCATCTAATGATATATTAACATCTTATATTTAATAAATAAATATATGAAATGTTATAAAAAAACAGTTTCAAAAATTTGTTTTGGCTCTCCTGTAAAATTTATAGATTTCGATTTGTGGCCCTTTTGTATTCAAGGAGCGATTTGTTAGATAAAGTGGTTTGTGGGGTTTAATTTATCGTATAAATAGAAATGAGTTGTGTGTTACAGATTTTTTCATCAGCCGAATGGCTAAACTACTGTTATCTTAATTAATAACCACTGGACTGACGTTTAACATACTCTCCGAAGCACGGAGAAGCTCAGCTCAAATAGGACGGCCACCTATTAAAAAAATGTCCGCGTCAACGTTGCTTAACTTATTGATCCAATGGTAAATAGAACTAACAAAGAGGGGCTTTGTTTCGTCATGAACGATGCGCAAAAACATACATACATACAAAAATTATCCTTTTTTTTGCCGTTGAAAACTTATGTCCATTAAGTAAATAGAATTCTCCCAACATAACCATGAAAATAAACTTCTATCTATCATTTTACCTTTCACATAAAGCTTTAAACACGTGACAGTTGGAAAGTCACAAAACTCTTCGGAACACGACATTCGATAAATTCCCAGCAGGATATTTTATATTGACATATCTTAGTGTCTGGTGAATTGCGCTGCTCAGGAATTTTGCTCTAGATGGCTTGTAGTATGAGTTGGGGCTAGTTTATATTTGTTAGAGAAGAAAAGAGAAAAAACTAGATTTCTCAAAAGAACAAAGTCAAATATGCTTTATTTCATAAACTTAAACAAGTATTTAACCCTTAACTGAAGTCGTGAAAAATAATCACACTTCTATAGTCGTGGGTCCAGGGGACCCATATTCTACTTTTGATGTAATAAAACAAAAAATATTTTATATTTTACGCATTTATATTTATTAAACTCTACATTGAAACTTTAAGAATCAGAATCTTAAAGAAAATCAACAATAGGAACTTTAATTCTCTCCTTAAATGGCTCTTTTTTACAATCAGTTGTTATTCAATTAACCTAAAAACATATATTTTTTTAAAAATCGTAAAAAATATAAACGTAACATAAAAAAACTAAATACAACTTTTTTCGTGTACAAAAAATAACAAATTTAAAAAAAGTTATCATAAAAACTAAAAATCTTCTTCCTAAAAAAATTGACATATCAAACTGAAGAACAAATTATAAGCATGAATTGCATACATTCTTTGCACAAGTCATACAAATAGGTAGTTTACACTTAGGACATAAGTGTAGGCTCTTCGCTCTCTTGTTGGGTGGACAGACAGAACACCTGTTCCCTTTATTTCTCTCCAATTTCAGGCTTTCTTTATCTGCAGATGACGAAGTTGGTGCTGGTTTTAGATTGAGAGCTGTAGCAAATTGTCCTCAGTTGTGTGGGAAGTTTTTGGTTAGGTATAGCATTTTTCTTACATGTAAGCTCACACAATATTTTTGCGAGTCCTTTCGAAAACATCATCCTTGTCATCTTTGCAGCTCTTTCATGACTTTGCTGGATGATAAAAGCATTCACCGCACTCATGTCCAATACTCTAAACAAAACAGTCGTTGGAGCATTATTTCGACATATGGGTGAATTTCCACTAGTTTCATCTTCATCATAATTCGATTCTGTGTTCAACCACTGCTCTATTATATTATCTATATTTGTAGACATATCTCTTTGGTCTGACATCACAAATAACCGAAATAAATAAAATAGTAAAATGAATGAGTAACAACTAAAAAGTTACGTTTCTATAGTCGTGGGTCCCATGGACCCACGAGCTCATCAGAACTCACCTTAGCAGTTGCGAGCGAAAGGCGTCCGTTCTCCCCTGCGCGCACCGGCGTGCTGGCGGAAGGTACCTAGAAGTGGGAGTCGCTAAGGCACGAGCCTTATTTTTTACACGCGTTTGAAGATTGAATATGGGTCCACTGGACCCACGACTACAATTAAGGGTTAAAATCGTAATTTTTTATCTACCAGTGTGGGAGCAGTGTGGGAAACAAGGATTGAATTTTGAAAATCTTTAACAGTATACAGTTTTTTTTCTGAATTTATGATGATAAGAAGAAAAGAGAAGACAAGAAAAATTTTGAAAATCTATAATCTACATGTACTGAAATGTTTATGAATTTATTTAAATTCTTGGCATCTAGCTACTTTGAAAAGTCGAAGATTAAGGCTTTTGAAAGACATGTTATAAAAATTTCTTGTATCTTTTAAATCGTACTCCAATCTGGTTTCTAAAGCTATTGCCTTAAAAACCTATTTATAAAATTTTTATAAAATTTACTTGCTTCAATTTGTATAAAGCTCCTGAAGTTTCGGCCAGATTAATTGATCTCAGGTAAGCTGACCTAAACCTAAATGGGTACTACTAAAAATATTCAACCGTATTCGCACATACACTACTACAACACAATACCAATGTTGTTAAGTTTCTAACGTTTCGGCAAAGTTAGACTTGCCTTGTTCTCGATGTGACTCTGCCCAAACGTACTCCTAAGTTTGCACTACTAAAAAGATATATTATGATCTAAAATCTCCCACACATCACAAGACTACCAATACTGCAGTTCTAAACACCCTCTAAAACAATTCTTATATAACATTCTCGTGGTCATCTCTCACAAATAAACCTGATGCCCGCACTACAGAGGTCGTTCGTCCAGCTATCTTTATTAACTGTTGGCAACAAAACACAGACGGAGCCTGGAAGCGGTCTGAGTGCATTTTAGTGTTTAGGACATTCTGTAATGTCGCCTCGGGCTGCCCCGAGATATTTGCGTGGTACAAGTTATGAGAGTAAAGCGGGCTTTGAGGTCTTTTTAAAGGTTGATTGAAGGTCGATTTAAAGAGTTTGATTTACTTGCATTAAAAGATGAACATTGATAGCTAGCTTTTTTTGGTTAAACTGTTTTTTTTATGTATGCTTTTTGAGGTCAGTAAAAATATACATATTTAAGCAACTGTCAAAGTAAATCTACGGGATCTTGATTATTTTTCCAGAAAACAAACATAATCCCGGTTAGTGTTTTATATGATGGAGGTATTTTGCACAATATACAACAGGTGTGATTTTGATTTTACCATTTCTTTTATAAACTGTAATCTTTCAGTAATATAAATATCTGTTATGTATATCACTTATGGTTACTAAATATACCAAGTATACTGTATTAAACATAATATACCGTTCAGGCCAGTCGCGCTCACCAGTCGGTAAACGATCTGTGGGTTAAGCAACTCTTGGCACGGTCATTCCATAGATGGGTGACCGCATAGTAGTATTTGAGCTGGGCGTCTTCGTGCTTCGGAGGGCACGTAAAAAGTCGGTCCCGGCTGTTATCTACTAAAATAACAGTCGTTAAGCCATGTCAAAGGCCTCTCGGGCGGCTTGAACAACTTTGAGACTAGGTTGACCACTAATCATACGACAAAAAAAAACCGTTCAGAATAATTTTGGGCTAGTTATTTCATTACAAAATACCTCAACTCTTACAAAAAGCCTTTTTATATCAAAGATAAATCCTCAACAGTAGACTTTAACAAAAGTTATATACTTTTTACGATACTCTCACGTTTCGTTACGTTTACGATTTAGTCACAGTACAGTCAAAAGCAAAAATATGTACACTATGCCACATTTCCAACAGCATTTTTATTGAAAAAAAACGACTTCTGTTTTATAGAGCCTCTGTATCAAGATTAGAGTTGATAGTTCTGTGTATTTTTAAATAAAAGTAGTCGTATCAAACAGGCTATCAGCTGCATAACTCTGCGGGTCACCGTTGTTCTGAATTCTGAATTTTATATACCTCCATCATACAAACCTTGCATACAACGATTGGACTATAACTTCAAAGTAATTTTACAATCACTATGCATCTATTATCGACTAAAAGCAACTAAATAGAAATTTTAACACAAAAAAGACGACCTGCAATTCAAAAATATGACAATGTATACATATTTTTGCTCGTCACTGTACAGTGGCTAACAAAATAAAATTATTACTGGACACTCAGGTATATAGGAGATAGAAGAGTTTGCGTTCAAGATAAGTGTTTTTAACGTTTTACAACTAGTAGTTAGAAGATAGTGTGCTTTTACAATTTCAGGGAAAAATTTTGCTGTAAAGTTTAAGTTCCTGAAAATATGACGTGCTGAAGAGTAAGTCTAGTGATTAATAATATTATTTGCTAGAAAAAAATATATTCTGTTTTGTAGCTAACTGTCTTATCAATTATTTATGTAAGACGCCGAAATATGAGTCCCATAGTTTAGTTGCATATACCCTAGAAAAAGCCTGACCTGAATAAATACTTCGAGAACTGTCGCCTTTTTTAAAATAAGGAACCAAAAAATACCAGAAACTTCATTGTATTTGAAATGTTTTAGAATTTTACTGAAGTGACTTTTTCATTTCATTTAGAAACAATTTGATTCTTCAAGAATCAATTACCTGTTATTTACCTCACAACCACACACATAATATTTATCATCAATAATCGCCATTTTTACAAATCCGCTACCGCTTATACCTTAAACCGTCCCACGAAAATAACGTTAGCGAAACTTAGTACTACAATTACTTGTGATTGTCTTCAACATTTGGATGACCTCCCACAAGTCTACTTACTTATTTACTCTCTAGTTCAAACAAGTTGGACAACTTGTTGGGGTACTTGTTGTGTAATATCAGGCTGTAGGACAATGCGTTGTGTAATATCCCTTTCTTTATCTTGTGTAAGCGTATGAAGAACTAAAGTTTTTGATAACATTACAATCGTAATAATCGAAGGTGTAAGCAGTGTTATCTATATTACCATACGTATAATCACGTCATTTTAATATGCAGAGATCAAGAAAGTAACTTGCGAAGATAATAAAAAAATAGGTACAGAAATTACAATGTATTTTACAACAGAATCTAGAAAACCCACAAAGCACGTTTTTGATCAAATCCACAGACTTTATTATTAACTAGCTGACCCGCGCAACTTCGCTTGCGTCACATAAGAAAGAATGAAAAAAAATTCCCCGTAACATTTTTCGTTGCTACTCCGCTCTTAATGGCCGTAGCGTGATGTTATATGTTATGGTCTATCTAACACTGAAAGAATTTTTCAAATCGGACCAGTAGTTCCCGAGATTAGCGCGTTCAAACAAACAAACAAACAAACTCTTCAGCTTTATAATATTAGTATAGATAGTTACATATGTTACTGTAAAACCCCGACTGTGGTAAATTCTAAGATTTTCCGGTAAAACCTAAGATTAACCAACTCTCAATGGTAAAAGTCCGAACAAGTCAGAGTTTAAAAACTATGTTACGATATATAAAAAAATCCTCCTTCATAACTATGTTTATAACTATTTCACGGTATAATAATATACTGTGACATAGTTATAAAGAAGGAGTTTTGGGCAAAGCGACATGGGTAGGTTAGGTTAGAAGGCTAAGGTGGGAGCGAGCGAAGCGAAGCTCCCACCTTAGCCTTCGTGGTTATTTTTTTTTAACCACCCAGAAGGAGGAGCCCCGCGAGGCGGGGCTCCGGCGACATCTCGATATTATCAAGTGAATATAGGTAAAAGTTCGAAATAAAAGAATTGTTCGGACTTTTACCATTACGAGTTGGTAAATCTTAGGTTATACCGGAAAATCTTAGGATTTGCCACCGTTCGGGCTTTTACTGTAACACATACACTACCATCAACAGGAAAATTTATCTTTTTTTTTATTCATAAGTACATATCCTTTACCACTATATTACACTTAACTACTATATTATCACACTAACAGTATCTATTACACATGTAAGATTATATAAGGTACATAATATATTATAGAATTCCGAAAATCAATAAATATAAAGCCCTAAAACGAAACCGGTATTCCCAAATTTAATTTCGACACATTTCAACAGACAGTATGTATGTATCGGATTTAAATAAAGTGTATGTGAAACATATGTGTGTTCCCACAACTTTAAGCTGCCTAGATCTAATTCAATATAAACACCTTCTTAGATTTCAATCAGAATCGGTACAGATGTATTGCTGGAGTGGCGAACGTTGTAACTGATAAAAGGAAATAATATTACGAGTTCCTACAGTTATATAAAGGGATTTTTTAGTTGGGTCTTTCAAATAGGATGTATGATAAATATTGGTTAAATTTTGGATGCAACAGAGACTCTGTTTGCATTATTTTGACTTAACTTTTTTTTTGCTTCAGTTTGAAAATAATAATGATGTGTAATTATACTACGTACGTGACTATACTCTAGACCGCCACTAAAGAATTTCTAGTAGAGAGATCTTCTGTTTATTTCTTTTAAAAATGTCTCATCATAATTCGATCACATACAAAAGGTAAGCTTTACAACTATGATGCTAATTTGAGCATTTACTAAATGCAAAAAATCCTAGGATTAAAATACTATTTTTTATAATTACATAAAAAGAAAATATTATTACCTGAACAGTATTTAAATGTGATAGTCAGATTAGCAGTATCATCAGATATTCACTTCTTTTCATTAGTCGCTTTTATAACAAAGTTTCAAATAAACATGCCAGTTACCAAATTCTCCCATCCAGCAGTGTAACGCAACAACGAATACAAGTGCGGGTTTGGGCTATTCTAACCAAATAATATTGTATTTGTAGTGCCATTGGAAGTCGGATGCGAGCGGATACGAGCGGATGCGAGCGGATGGGAATTGATGGGATGCCATGAGATACGGGACGATTGTTTTAGTAAACTGTTTGCTGATACTGTTTGTGTGAAGTAGAATGAGTAAACGTGAGTTTTAATTGAAATAAATGAGAAAGTATGTAAGGGTGGATGAATGTAAGGTAACTTCTGTTTGTGTTGAAACTTAGTAATTGTAAATACTTAGTTTGAAACGTGCAATATGTAAAATACTGTACTTCTATACTATCTTGGCTCATAATAATGTAAATGCGATTACTTGGATGTTTGTTACTCAATCATGCCAAACGACTCTCATGGATTTTTGTAAACAAGCGGTTGATAACTTTGGTAATTCGTTGCGGGCAGAAGCCAGTCGATGAATATACCTGTCAGAAGAACACAAGATAGAGTAAGCTGCAAGGAGGTATAAGGTTCGATTCCTACACGGATCCCCACATCATAGCACAAACTAGCCTGAACATTATATCCGTTGTTTTGTACAGTTCTTTAAGTAAACACATATTTACTTAAATACTACAAAACTGAAATAAGGTCACGCGTAAAACTAGTCAGAAAATACTATGAAAAACATTACATTTACAATGACAAACAACTAACAAGTGTAAATAGAAACACAAGAGAACTTGTAACACCTTTTTGTTAGAACATGTATCCAAAAGTAATCAATCTTCGTGATGTTTATATAACTATACATATGTGTTAGATATGTATTGGTTTGGGATATCAGGAAGTATTGTGCTTAGGTAAAACTATAGTTGGTTAAACCTACCGTATTGTGTCTAATATTTGCTATGCATATGTATAGCAAATATTATATAATAAAATACGGTTTTACTTTTCATATTTAATAAATAAATACAGAATATAATAACGCTTGTTTCTAATGACAGTAGGTAGAGACCAAAGAACCCCTTTTGCTAAGGTTTGTGATAAGGGTTGTCCATTAGTAAAAAAATTTAAAAATTTATATAGTACAACAACGTTTGCCGGGTCAATCCATACTAATATTATAAATGCGAAAGTAACTCTGTCTGTCTGTCTGTCTGTCTGTCTGTCTGCTACTCTTTCACGCCTAAACTACTGAACCAATTTGCATGAAATTTGGTATGGAGATATTTTGATACCCGAGAAAGGACATAGGCTACTTTTTACCCCGGGAAAATGACGCATTTCCCGGGAAAATTCAGGTGGCGAACGAAGTCGCGAATAATAAATATTATAATGACATTGAATTAACAAAATTCCGTTGTCATGGCAACTGTTTTAATGGCGGATATGCCTTAGCGCGAATTCGTTATATTACGAGATATAAATAATTTTGAGAATATTTTTTGTGAAAAAAAGCATATTTTATATCACCACGCTACGACCAATAAGAGCAGAGTAATAGTAAAAAGTGTTAAAAAAGCGTGGAAAATTCTGACCCATTCTCTGTTATGTGACGCAAGCGAAGTTGCGCGGGTCAGCTAGTAAATTTATACATAATTTTGTCCGCAATACCTTCAATAATAAAGATAAAATATTCAATTTAACTGAAACAAAATCTCAATAAACAAACATTAAAAAACCCATCACCTGAAAAGTGACATCGTGATGATTCCTCACCATTTAGGATTAGGGTGTAATAAGTGAGGAGAACGGGGTAGCAGTAAGGTAGCTAGGGGGTGAAAGAGTAGGGGGGAATCACCCCCTGGATATTGGTTATGCAAATATCGACGCTAAGCGAGAAGGCAGGAAATTGAGAGTTTCATATTACACGAGACGTGTGTGTTAATTTTTGAGTGATTTGAAAGAGAGTCGACGATATTGTGAGCCTTATTTGCTATTAGATGTACGGATTAAGTAAGGATATGAATTTTTGAGATAGTATAAACTATATAGGTTGTGGAGATTCTAAAGTAGCGAAATGTACATATATTATCTGCGTGTTTTGGAACTAGTTTAATGGGAAAAGCGAAAAGTTTTTAGGAAAATCCGTATAGACGTTTTTTTGTTTACTCATTTTGAACCTGGTGGTCAAAATTTAAATATTTTTTTAAGTAAATGGGGTTGAATTCCAAACAACAATTTGAGATTTCAGTTTATTTGAGGTTTTCGTTGTTGTTTGTTCCACAAAAAAGGCTATAATTATTTTTTTAACTTGAACAGACAGACATACAAAGCAACTTGTATTTGTATAATATTTATTAAGGACCTTAATAATGACATACTTAGTAAGATTTTAAAAACATTTTAAAATATAACAGAGTAATTGAATCCAAGGAAGCTCGCGTTAAAATTAATATCGTTTATCAAAAATCGTCGAAGAAAAGTTCAATATCTTGAAAACTAATCCTTATTCGGTAAGAGACGAAAGCTGACAGGAATAAAAAGGATGACCCCAATATGATAGAAACGATTATTTTAGCGAAAAATTTGTATGGTGCTCGGGCATTGACCCCAAAACGTGATGAGAATAAACAAAAACCCAAGTATATGAAGTCTGCAAATATTTTGAGCCTAGCTCTGCAGGATAAAGTAAGACAGGATGTGTCCAATAGATTTTAATTTTGTGGATGATCGAAAATGGTTTTTGGAAACGTGACTCTTGTATAAATAAATTGTGTTAATCTAGATTACTTGTTAAAAATTCTTGGTGAGAAGATTAAAATCATAACTTATTAAATTTTATTTATAACTAGCTGACCCGCTCACGATTTTATTTTTGCTTTTTTTTCTCTCCATCCAGATGAATAGTTTGTTTTTGAATGATACATCAAATGACTATAAGACTAAAATAATTACTCAAATTAAAATATTTTTCTCTACAAAAACATTCATAGTTAGGAATAACTTGATAACTTACCTTTAAAAAAATTGTATTTAAGAATGTTTGACACATTGAAAACTGAAACTGAATTCTCTAAAAAACTCGTTGTTAAATGTATAAAATTTAATTTTGTATTTTTAATGTTGTCAACATCATTTCGATCATCAAAACGATTGAGATAATCAACTCTACCATTTTAACCAAGGGTTAATGACCTAAGGTCCATCATGATCAGGACCTTTGTTTAAAGGTAAATTGCTTCCTTAAGATTTGAAGATAAAATTGTTATTGGTGACTCTAAAGGAACCTCTTCACTGAAATGTTTTCAGGACGTTGAAGATTGTAAATAATATACACGGATATTGTATCTTCAGAGAGACGTTTTTCTACTATCACTGTCGACTTGCATACTTTGCATGCCAAAAGGTGGAGTGTAGAGAAACCGAAATAATAATTAATAATTGGCAGAGGTATATGAAATATACACGCGTTTCGGAATATTATATACACTAATACTATATATTATTTCACTTTCGACAAATGCTATGTGAAAAATTTATCAGCCTCTGTCGGGTGCCGAAAGAATTAATTTTGAAGTACATTTTCAATACAAGGTTGTACCGACTGTAGAAAGTACGCGCTATAGGTCCTTTTTTCTTCAACATACGATTAAATAACACTCTGCCAAGTATTTAATAAAAATAATTTTGGAACTCATAAATTTTACTTTTTTAAAAGTCTAGAACATTGCCAAAAGCTTAGCGAATGTCGTATTTTTTCTTAACTGTATGTTTCGTGTCGTATTAAAAACTTTGCAGTGAAGAAACTGGAAGTAGTATTAAATTCTAAAAGTGTTGATTTTGTAATAAAAACTGATTTTCGTACACATACATTTTTCAAAAATTGCGTTTTGGGTACTTTTACATACAAGTAGGTATATGCATTTATCAAATACTAGCTTTTACCCGCGACTTCGTCCGCCACCTGACTTTTCCCATTATGCGTAATTTTTCCGGGTAAAAAGTAACCTATGTCCTTTGTCGGGTATCGGAATATCTCCATTACAAATTTCATGCAAATTGGTTCAGTAGTTTAGGCGTGATTGAGTAACAGACAGACAGAGTTACTTTCGCATTTATAATATTAGTATGGATTCGTTCTTTGTTGTAATTAAACCTACGTCCCCTGCGCGTGATACTAGCAGACCACTACAACCATTGCGTTAATGACGTCATCGTATTACGTATCACAAGCTCTGTACACCATTTGATTCTTTATTGTGTTCATCATGTGTATATTTTTTAAGCTCCCCATCAAAACCATTATCATAAAATCAGTCTTTAGCAGTCCATTGCTGGACATAGCCTTTTCTATTGCAAGAAATTGAACAAGGTCTTCGGTTTTTCTCATCCAGCTCAATACGAATACATTACTTCCTTCATTCTTAGCGCAAGAGTTTTTTTTACCATAGATTACTGTAATATCTTTCTGTAACGTAGCCTTTACGAAAATGTGATTGAAGTCTATTAATCCCCAGTTTGTTTTCTTCAGGTTTATGGGTGAAAGATTATCTGTATTATGTTGTCTTGATTGAATGTTGTTCAAAAGGTATTTGAGCGTAGCAATAATTTTATCAAGATGGTTTGTTATTTAATCAAACTTGTCTTAGGCTGACTCTAGACGATGTAAAGTAATACAGAATATAGCCCATAGCCAGTTACATTCACCGGTCGGTAAACGTGGTGTGGGTTAAGCAACCCTTAGCGCGGTCAATCTATAGATGGGTGACCGCATAGTGGTATTTGAACTGGGTGTCTCCGTGCTTCGAAGGGCACGTAAAAGGCGGTCCCGGTTGTTGTCAGTTAAGATAACAGTCGTTAAGCCATGTCAAAGACCTTCGGGCGGCTTGAACAACTTTGACACTAGGTTGACCACTAACCATACGACAAACAAACAGCAAATTGCACAACATTATTGACCATTAAGGGTTTATATTGTACAATACAGATAGACATAAGGCGACGTTTAATTTTATTGTGCAACATCATTGCGGGATAGCCTTTGACAAAGCATAGGTTTTAAATGTTTTACTTTTCTCATTAAATCTTGCAGACATTGCTCTTGTTTGAATAACGTATGACTACATACAAAATATCACGCCAGTTATACCCCAAGTATTGGCAGAGTATATGAAATACACACGCGTTTCACCATTCGGAATATTATCCCCATTTTAGTAGATTAATAGTAAAAAAGATAAAAGGCAGCCTTTCAAATGACTTACTCAGAAATATTGTGTGCTCCAACTGAAAACCAACACCCAAACTCCAAATTAAACTTTAAAAACGTCGAATTAAAATCGAAAAATCCAATTCCGTCCAGTCGTAACCGACAAAAACCTGTTCGAACCGGTTTAATCCGGTTCAATAGAAAACGGGGAGATCCCGCCAAAATATTTTCAGTACATTGTGAGACGATACGAAGTTTTTTGCGAAGTTTTTCTGGAAAACTAAAAATATCGGCTTTTAGCGCTTCGTATGAGAAAATGTGATTTTGTGCTGAATAGTGAGTTGTGCAAGTAGGCCGGTGGAAACTGTATAGCAGGAAAACTTTGACGTGCCGTGTTTGGAAACTTAGTTGATATTTCCTCTTTTTTTTCATTTTAAGAGCCAATAGTTATCATTTTCGAAGTTGGCTGCTTATAATGGTGGATTGTCGTTTGTATATTTTAAATGGTGATAAATGAATGTCCTTTGCGATTGGCAGTCAAATGAAAATACTTAATAAGTCCCTTAGATTTTTAATAATGTTAATAAATGAAGATTTTGGTAAACAGACACATTTTTCGGTCTTTTAATAGGTATTAACATATTTATAAAAAAAGTATTTACTACCAGATGTTATTATGTTATTAGCTATTGTATTCACTTAGCAACGAGAGCTTGATCAATAAAACCATTAATAGTTACTTCAACGTATACCAGTACCAAAACTTTAGCTAAAAGATTTTCTTCAAAACATAGGTGGACTATTTTCGTAAAAGTCTACCCATTACCCGAATGTACTAAATCTTCATTTACCAAGCCATTTTAGGCCATTACAGTGAGGACTTAAGGCTCATAATTGCTTAACGACATGAAAGGAAAAAGGGCCAAGGTAGAAAAAAAGTTGGTAAATAACATTATATCATAACGACGGCTGATTTATGGGGTGAGCAGTATAGTAAGACTTTTGTTTATGGGATCGCGTGTTTTTTCTATGTAATAGGTATATTAAGGCCCTGAACAATTCTGATAAGTAATATTGCTTATGTAGGAGATTCATTGCGCCTCTCTTAAATATTAGCGCTCGTTTTGTTACGACACGCTTCTTTACGGAAGAGAGGAATATAGTTTTCCTTGTTATGTTTATAAAACAAGATGGTGATTGTAGTGCAAGTTTCTATATTCGATGCTTTGGATAGATAAATTTATTTTTTAATACATTACTGTCCTTTTCAGTGACTTCTAGTCAAAGGTTTTTTCTCTAATTAAATAAATTTAGTACATCATCATCATCATCATCATCATATTAGCCTGAACACGGCTGCACTGCTGAACACAGGGAGTTAGGAGGCGATATCCAGAACACCCAGTCTAATGACGCCGGCTTCCATCGGCTTCTAACTCCAACTACTCTTCGATGTTCAATTCATAGTTTAAGTATGTAACCATTTTAATCGACTCTATATTTAAACGTAGGTATACCTGTTGCATAACCAGAGGATTTATAATGTTTCTTATGTCCATTATACGAAAAAATGTTTATTTGCAGACTGTTCGCGTTAATGACTGCCTCCGTGGCGCAGTGGTTTAGGTCGCCACGCCGCTATTGCGTCGGGAATTCGTGAGTTCGATTTCCACACGGAACAATTATTTGTGCGATCCACAAATAATTGTTTCGGGTCTGGTTGTACTTTTGCGTCCCTTGTTTGTATATTGGTAAAAGTCACCGCGACACAAGAGCAATCGCTGGAGTTGTTCTTTAAAATAAAATAAAAAAAAAAACATTAAACATTATAAAACTAAAAAATAATAGCTTCAAACTAGAACGCAAGTGAAACCGCGAGTTCCAGCTAGTAGTTTAATTAAAGTCACGGTAACATAAGTGATACGATTCTGAGAAATCAGCTACGAGGGCAAGAGTGTCAGGTTTCAGTAAGTAGCTATGACACTTGACTTCATTTAGTAGTTCTTAGAACTGAAGCGTCAACGTGTTTGGACTTAAAGAACGAATATTATTTATATAGTTAAGTGATAAGCTCTAACGCTGAAGGAAAGCATCGTGATGAATACCTTACATACCTCAAAGTTTTTTTAACAAAGTTCTTTGAAGACTTGCAAAGTCCCCAACCCGCACTTGGTCACCGTGGTGGACTGAAGGCCTAACCCCTCCCTAGTTACGGGAGGAGACCCTTGCCTAGCAGTGGGACAGAAATGGGTTACATTCATTCATAGTGATAATTATGTTCTAACGGTGAAGGAAAACATAGATATGAAAATTTACACGTCGGAATGTTGTTAAATACATTCTTCAGGGCCTGTAAAGTCTCCAATATGCACTTGGCAAACGCGGTGAACCCCTTCCCCGTCCGAGACAAGATCTTTGCAGCAGTGGGATAGTCATGGGTTAAAAAATGAATAAACTGGGGTCGCGGAATATTTTATTTTGAAATATAATTTATAATTACTATAGCTAGAATTCCCAGTTTTTAGTTATGTAATTAAACATTGTCTTTGTCACAAAAGCGATCCAATTGTCGACCAATCGGAGGCGATCACCCATCCAAAAAATTACTGCGGAAAAGGTTGCTTGACCCAAAGCCAATCCATCGGTGAGCGTTTTTCTGTCCCCATCTCCCATAACATTGTTCTAAGAAATCCTTACCCTTACTAGTGGTCCCCTAGAGGATAGAGGTCAACAGTGCAGTTGTTATTTACACGTCCCACTGACCTCTCGTGACCCCTGGCTAAGAATAGTTTCTTTTAAGAAATGATATACAAACAAACTCTAATTGGTGTTGCATAGTCATGAATGGACGACCAGTGTTAGTTGAGCTTTTGTGAGGTAGGTTTTGGAAGAATTTGGGGGTCGGAAAATTTTGGAGTTTTCATTCTACTAATATTATAAATGCAAAAGTTGTTAAGGATAGATGTGTGTATGTTTGTTACTTTTTCACGAAAAAACTACTAGACGGATTGGGATAAAAGTAAACAGTTAGTTACAACCTGGATTAAGACATGGGATAATTTTTACCATGGAGAGTATCGTCATATCACATTGTATGTTTTTTAGTGAAACTTTGGATATTTCAACATTGCAAGCAAATGTATCGACGGCTATAGTGCAAAATCTAAAGATAGTTAGCCTGTTAAAATCATTATAAATTCCAATTCTAATATTGTCAAATTTTCAATAGTTTGTACCGCTATCACCGTCTTTACGTGCCCTTCAAAGCGCGTTATTTCAAGCATTAATCCAAGCATAATCTTGCCGTTTCTTCAAATCAATCAAGACCAAGACGTAAACAAACCTTCCTTCTGAAAACTACACTCGAATAATTTTTAATCTGTGCCGCATCCGAATACTCATCTTAATCAAAAATAAAAAAAAGTACGAATGTAGTATATTTCCTTTGAGAATTTCAACGACGAAAATATATTCTTTTGTTAACGAGCGAAGCCGGGCGTTTGATGTATGGCTTCGAAATTTTTAATTAAACCACATTTGTAACAGCGTTTAAGGTTTTTACGCCTGAAATTAATTTTTCGTAATCCTGTTATGAGTGAAATTAAGTGATCAATTGCTGTTTGCAGTCTTCTTATGAAAGTAGGTTATTGACCTGAAGGTTTTGGACACTGTTTTGGTTGATTTAGTAATTAGTTTTGTCATCAGAAACTAGTAGGAAATCTAACGTCGTTTAAAGCTTAATTATCTCCCACGATGACGTCAGTCAAGTGCATTTTGGATAGCCTATCACACAAAAACATCAGCTATAAAGCGTTGTGTAACTTCGAACACGACTGAAAACGCTTTAGGTAGAAATTAAACTTAGGTGACACCTGTCTGACACTTGTCTGAATACTGAAGCCTAACATTACCTTAGCTGGTATAGTATAGGTTCGTTTTCCACACGGTTAACTGTCAGTCTCCATATTATGGTCTCATATCTATATCTTAAAGGGTACATCGACTCTGACAAAATGTAGTCTCAAAGGTCTTTTGACTGTTACTGCTTAAATTCGTTATACATACACACTCATTATTATGCCTTTGTGCAAGTACTAGGTCCGTACGGTTCTTTTTAAAACCGTGGGAAGTTAAAATAACAATGTTATCTATCCCCTGTAACAATAAACACCAAATTTTCATACTTTTACATTACCAAACAATGAATGTCTAACGCGCCGTAAAAGCCTTTACACACTAAATATTTAGAACGTGCGTTTAACGCAATTAAAACGCGTAACAACAAATTATAAACGCAGGGCTTGTAATGCCTTGTAACCTTTATAATCGATGCACGCGCTTGTGTCGCTAAAAAGGCACCAAGAACCGAACATGTATGCATTTTTTCGTTCTAAACATAGATTTGTATTGCAAATTACATCGATACAAACGCATACAATCTATCATACACGCTATCCACAGCTCAAAAGAAATGCTACTCGAAAACGCGCGTTATCGCTGCGTTTAACCAGCGTCGTGTGTAAACGCTCTAAGCATTGTATTATTTTACCTCATAAAGGAACAATAAAAATTGTATTTTAATACAGATTCAATGGACTCAACGCTCGATACAATGGTTTTGAATACACCTTATTATATAGTCGATTATGATTACTGCTTAAATATCTACTATGTAGCATAAAAGGTGTAATTCTTTGGACAACAATGAAAATAATGATTTATTGATGTTCATTGTCAATATTTTTATTGAATTTTTTTCGCTGAAGAAAATATTCTGTTTTAGAAAGTTGCGTTGGTGTTATTTGAGGTGATATTTTGGGATCCTTAGAAAGTAACGTTTTGTGCTTTTTTTCCTTTTATATTTTTGCTATGATCTTTGATAAACGTGTGATTAATTGGTTATTGCTTATCCATAAATATTTAAGAGATGCATAACACTACATGTGGAGTTCGTGAATTCAATTCCAATGCCATATAATACATATCTTTGTGTTCAAATCATTGTTTTCTGTAATAATTACTTAATTTATTCTTGTGTCTTCATTTATATAATATTATTTGTCATAGACAAATACGTGTTCCGTACATAAATAAAAACAACGCATAATTTTATTTTCCTTGTACCTACCTACATTCAACAAAAAAATTATGTAAGTATCTTTTGTAAAACTGTCCTTCAAAAAAAAATATCAGATTTTTTCATCCAGTAGCCCTCGATCACAATACATTTACCGCGTCAACTCAGAGGTCAATATTTGTTTATCAATTTTACACGCCTGAAAAATTTCAGCCCTCAACACGGACTATTGTTTGTAATAATCTATTTACATTTCAATAAACGTCGTGAATAATGACTGAAAAGAAAAAAAATGTCAGAAATAGGAAATGAGGGTGAAATTGAGACGCGCCCGTTTTCAGACGTAAGGTTCCGTCGCGAACCGGATATGTAGACAGCAGAGACCGACCCTAGTCTTTTTTGAAAAGGCTGAAAATTTTCCACACAAATTTAAACCTTATCACTCACGCAACAAAGGTGATATTGCCACAACAACGATAAAAATATTGAGAGAGAAAATTCTTCAGGGATTTACTGAATATTCCACCATGAAATTTTCAGGTTTAAATATTTTTGAGATGTAAAAATGCGACGATTTGTGACCTCGCTTTTTAAGCTGAATTCCTGGTGCAGTGCTGTTTGCAGTTAATTTGTACAAAGGTGAGGTTATGACGCATTTTTGTGCAAACGCTCAGAGTTATTTGACGTATGAATGCATTTTGTTACGGTAAATTTACTCTGCATGAAACTGTCGCGAATATTATTTATAACCCGTTAGAAATAAATATAAAATGCGGATATTTTTTCTAATTTATATTCTTATTATTTTAATCGTTCTATAACATATATCCATAGCTAAAATGTTTAAAATTTTGGAATACTACTTAGTAGCTATGTTGTAGTTGGCTTCCAGTCTCGTCAAAGACAGTTTTACACTTTGGTACGTAGCGACTGCCTATCAGATTTTCACAACCCAGTTACCTGGGTTATAACACGATACCCCTCGGTAAGACTGGTTGTCAGACTTCAAGACAAGTAGTCAGACAAGCGTCGGACTACATGTAACGATCTTTAAAAATGTCAGTCGGGAACCCCAACCTTACATGCCCTCTTAAGCACGGAAGAACTTAGAATGTATAATATGGTCACCATCTACTGATCAAACTCTTCAACCTTATCTGAAAGATCGATGCGTGCGGCTGTTGTTAGTTAGACACGATCTCCTCTACGAAGCTTAAAAACAATATCTTTTAATAAAAATCATCAATCTTTTTTCTTCTAAGACCATCTGACATTTTCAAATCCGTCAGTATCCTTAGTAAGACTATCACCGTTTCTAATTATAAAACACGTTGCCCATAAGTGGGGTAGATTTTGACAGGAGCCTAAACAATCGGACCCTTTCAAGGACCTTCTCAAAAGGTTTGTAGGCACAATTTATAATTCCATACTAGGGTTGTTATGATGTGAACTTTCGGATCCGATTACGGATATACATACATTAAATTACGCCTTTTTTCGGAGATAGGTAGCGACCGAAAAACGCCACTAGCTACGATCCTAATAAAATTTCTGTTGTTTGAACCACACCATAATATTTTAGCATACATGACAGACGGTTACGAGTACTACGGTTTGCTGGTTTAGAATATGTTAAGAAAATATAATCCGTTTCGGATACGAATATAAAATTATTTAGTTTCGGAAAGGCTATGTGACGGATATAACATTTTGAAGACATTGTCAAACTATTAAACTAATAGGTTATCAAATCAGACTTTACTTATTCCATAGTATCCGAAACTTCTGTACCTACCAGCTGTAGTTACAACACGTATAGAAATTAAATTCGGATATCCGTTAATTTCGGCTACGTTGACAGAGTACTTAACATCCCTATTCCATACTAAAATATAATCCTCAGCTAAAATGAGTGGGATTTGTTAAAAGCGAACACCTTAAATTTTCTATTTCTATAAATAACTACAAAACGGTATTGTAATGAGTAATGTTACAGAATTGTATTGTTTTATTACTCTTTAAATAGCGTGTATGAGACGATTTTATACAGCGAATTCGCAAATTTTGCTCGCGTATGTATTTAAGATTGGGTTAACCGCTTTTTGTGGTAAAAATAGCTCAATGTGTTACTTAAATACATTCGTGTCATTTTCCCATTTTGTTTTCATTATATAAATATTGTAATACAGAAATGATAATCATCAGTCTTTAAAAATGATTCAGTTTTTTTTACTAAAAATAGTTCCAATACTTATTAAAAAACTTGGATCGAAAGGACTTTTACAAAATCACGGATTAAACACTTTATTTACATATTATTATGTGTAGTAAACGAATCCACAACTCCACTCATACAAGTAGTGAACACATTTAACCAATACAAACTACAGACACATAAAAAAAATTGGGTCTAGTACCACATTTTTAGCGTAGTCAACAATCCCGCAATTACATACATAGAAGTAGCAGTAGTAACCACATATAACCACAACCAACCACGGCCACATAAAAAAATCTCGGCTTTTTACCACATCTGTGTACCGGTGTACCCTGGCTTTAAACCTAGCAGCTGTCACACCACAAGTGACATCTCCACATATGAACGAGACACCCACAACAAATTGTGTCCCAACATTTAATTATCCCGCTTATAATTTCCCGAACACGTTTTAAATTCAAAACCATACGATACATTAATCACGATGATAAAGGTTTACAAAGATTAAATAATTACGAGAATTATTTAGCGGCGTCACGCAGGATTTTATGTAAAGTATTACACACATACTACGCGGTTGCGTGGCGGACGCGGGGCGTTGCAGGATGGGACACGCCAGTGACTGAATAATATAGCAAATAGGCATTGCCCAGAAGATGTACAATAACTACAAGAGACGTTAGTAAGGAGTGCTGATGACGAAGAGGTAACGGTGCGAAGGTCACGCTATTATTGAAGGAGCATTAAGTTTTAAATGTTGATTATTTTTATTTAGATGTGTAGTGTATCCTTTGTTGGAGATTCATAACATTAAAGGTATATAAATAAGTAAATTACTTGCCATTACAAAAACGCTTTCAGTATTCGTAGCAAACTGCTGAAGCGGGTATAGTAGTATTACAATCATCACTAACGTAATAACTTTTGGAATATAATATTTTTTACATAACATTTCTTGATAGTCGCTAATTACAAGTAAAAAAGAGGCGCCCATAGCCAGTTGTGCTCACCGGTCGGTAAACGATCTGTGGGTTAAGCAACCGTTGGCGCGGTCATTCCATAGATGGGTGACCGCATAATGGTATTTGAACTGGGCGTCTCCGTGCTTCGGAGGGCACGTAAAAAGTCGGTCCCGGCTGTTATCTACTAAGATAACAGTCGTTAAGCCATGTCAAAGGCCTTCGGGCGGCTTTAACAACTTTGACACTAGGTTGACCACTGACCTTACGATAAGAAGAAGAGTAAAAAATCGCATTTCTCCACTCGACCCGCGATCGTTTCATGTATAAAGACTGCGTGACTTACGCATTAAAATCGCTCCCAACACGCTCCCTCTGCCCGTGTGAGCACGCTTAATTCTATTAAGTCTGTTACGTTTTTCGGCCAAACCCTGGATCTCAGTAATCTCTTTGAAAACAAATGTTTTGGTGAATTTTCCAAAACAGGGTCTTGATTTACATGGCGATATGAAGAAAATTATGGTCGGATGTGACCGAAAATAAATTGGTTTTTGTATGATATTACATTGGATAGTTTGTTAGATATTTTCGGTATTAATATTGTTTCTTGTTTAATTTAGATTTTTGGGTTCGGTTTATTAAATTTGGTTTGTTAGTGTCAACGATAGTTAATTTAATATTTGGTGTTATAGTACAGCGTCTTTTATTTTATTAAAGTTTATTTATGAATTAAATTGATTTCAACGTGACAATGCGGCAAGCAATTTGGGTACGTTTTAATCGACAGCGATGTGGATCTAAGCATGTTTAGTTTTTTTTTTGTTTTAGTCGATTTTTCTTGTATAATTGTAAATATAGTTTCTTTGTGTGTCATTGTCAATATAGTTAATAGTATCAACGTATTCTTTAATATAGCATTTTATCCCAGTTTTCATTACAGCACAGATTTGTTAGCGAATAGCCCTTAATATAGTAGTCAGAGAAATCAGCTCGTAACTTTCGACTAAATATGACTAGACTTTAAAATAGGCTTGTAACTGAAATTGGATACAAAATACACCTTACACTAGGCTATCATAGTAAGCAATCAAAAAGCACAAACCCAGATTTTATCCCATAGGTCCCAGACATAATTTGTATCGGTACCTAAAAACACACGTTGTAAAGGCCTTCGCACATTACACTAACTCAACACTATTCTATTCTAACACACTTATAACTCTCAAATTTAGCTAAAGTTTTTGTCATAATGTACCCACATTTTGGACTGGTTTGATGAAGTGTTCTAATTAATTGTTTGCAGCTTATATGTATATTGTAAGTTTTTTATTATCTTGTATTTATATTTATTTATATATATAGCTTTTAAGAATATTGATTATTTATAAAAAAAATTACTCAAATAATGCTTTGGAGTGAATGAAAAATACTACTTATTAATTACCTTTGAAAACAATTTTGTCTAAAACCATGCTATTAAGTCACGCCTAGTTATATAAATGATATTTGTTTTAATTCCCGAGTAGTATAATTTAGTTTTTGTTGAGAGTTTGAGGCAGGAAAATTTTGAAGTGCGTGTCTTTGAGCCAGTGTAGCGTGCGGAGCGCTTAAAAACACACATTTTTAGTTTTCGTCCTGAATCCCTAGTTACGCAATTCAGTTGCCATAAATTTTGCCAGAACAGCCAAGTTCACGACCTTGCTACTTGGCAACATGCCAGATGTTTGGCAAACGTTTGCGAATGTTTGTGAATGATTGTGAATGTTGGTGAATGTTGGTGATTGTTATTATGTAAGTAGTTTGCGTAAACGTCGTGTTGTTATTTTCACTAGGTGGCAATCTGAGAGGTTTTTGAAAGGTTATTTCTTAATTTGCTACTTGAAAATGTGTGTTGTATTCTGAAGATTGCCGAAATCAGATTTCCTAGTAATCCATAGTCAGTTTAGCCATCAGCTTAGAAATTAGAGCTATTTAGCTAACAAAAAGAGTAGTAGAGAACTCGATTCTCTAACACTAGCGACTATCATCAACCGGTTACCTATCAATAAATGTTGTAAATACTGATCAACGCCTCTAGCGGGCTCGATAGTAACTATTTTGTAGCACATTATAAATATCAAAATTTCGACATTCGATGGTATCCACTGTAGAGAGTAGTGCTACATATAAATGGTAGAAGGCTAGTCAGTTTTCAGTAGTCGTAGGACATATTGCTACAATAACATCTATACAAAAATCTCCATTTTAAAAAGTCCCAGTTAAAATGGTCGTATATCACCAAAATCCCCACTCGTAGCCGGGTCAATAGAACGAAGTGATCGAAGTAGATGCAGCCAGTGGACGGGCTAATAAAGTTTTCGATGATTGAAACCCCGTATGCTTCAGCGCCCAGTCGCTTTATTAGGGACCCGTGGTGGCAGGGAAAAAACGGTACGAAAAAAATGTGTTCAAAGTGTATTTTTCTTGATTTTTTAACGAATTGTAACACTTTGGAAACTTATAATTTGGTTCAGGTTTCATTAGTGTATTTTGGGGAATTAAGCTATTACTGTACGTTACGTAGGTATACATGATAAAGAGTCATGTAATATTGATCATACAAAATGCAACCTGAGAGTAAATAGAGGCTGTTTGTTAAAACAAGGATTTTCATAATTTCAGAACTTATATATAAAATATACTGTTTGTAAAAAATATAGTATTTTTGGAATAATTTATAAAGTTCTAGTAGTCTTTAATTTCAAATTTACTTTTTTAAATGTTTTTTCTTTTATCTTTTTACATCATTAATTTAAAACAATTTGTGCACTGCAAAGCACAGAGACTTTTAATTTATATAGTTTTAAAAGTTTTGTTAAATTATAAATTATAATTAAAAATATAACTGCAAGTTACTAACCTCAACGTGGTCTACGTGAAAAAAAATCTCAAGACAAAAATATCCTATGTTAATCTAGTTAAATCTATTACCTATCTATGTACCTAATTTTATGAAAATCCTTATAGTTTTTTCGTTATACGTAAAAAAACAAACATACACCATTCCTCACAAACTTTCGCATTTACAATATTTTTTGTACGGAACCCCAGCCAACAGTCAGAATACATACGTATGTATTTTTAGCTGCATACAATCTTGTAGCCACTCGGAACATTTTGTAAAAGCAACTGTTTTTCCATACATTGTACCATTGGTGCTCTTGTTACTGTATTCTTTTGTGAAACTATAGTATTTCAAGTTTCATTGTTTGTATGTTTGTTAGTGCTTTTAATTGCGACTGGTTTGAGATTTAACTATCGGATGAAATTGAAAGTCAAATGTATTTTTTGTTGGTGCACCAATTTTGATTTATATTCAGAAAATGTTTTTTTCACATCCACGAATGGTTACTTAGTCTGGTTATACCTACTTAGTATAAAGTATGTATGTTTGTAGAAATCGTATCATATTCCTGTATCAAAGCATTTTTAAATAAATCGTTTTGCTCAAGAATTTATATTAGTTTTGTAAGACAAAACTAGGTGTCTTGTGTGTGTATGTGTTTATGTGTGTGTGTGTGTGTGTGTGTGTGTGTGTGTGTGTGTGTGCGTGCGTGTGCGGAAGCGCGCGCGCGTGCGTGTGTGTGTATGTGTTTTTATGACTGTGTGTGTGTGTGTTTTCTTTATTAATAAATTATGGACACACAACAAAACATTAAACTAAAATATGTAGACAATAATAGTACATACATTTAGCCTTAAATAAAAGCCTACAGAAACCACATTTTCAATAACGAAAAAGACCTATCTTCATTACAAAGGCTAATGTCGCGAAAAAAGGCAGGTTCCATTAACTTTTCCACGACAGACATTTAACCATGAATTAGTACTACCACATACATTATTATGTAACCTCACAAACTTTTCACATTTACCATAGTTTTGCAAACGCTTCATAGTTTCACTAACTCGTGTTTTAATATGTAAAACGACATAAGTACAAAAACGTACAAAGAAAAAAGTACTTTAAGTTGATGATGTAAGGTTGAGAATTCTTTAAGGGTGGTTTTAAAGGGGTCTTTTAGATACAAATTACGTTTTTACAACACATCCTGAGATGAAAAGTTGTCAGCTTGTGAAAAGTGAAGGTTTTTTCCAACAGATTGTGATTTTTGGCTTTAAGGCCTTGTCTAATGAGTTATATTTGAGATTGGAAGTCGTTTGTTTCTTTTTTATTGCGACGAAAATGAATGTAGTGATAAAGACTGATGAGATGTCGTCGTGTTTCGGGGATATTCGGTAATGTTCGGTAATGTTCGGCATTCTTCGGCCGTCTTCGGCATAAGGATGTATTGTTAGTGTTAACTCGGTTGATTGCGTTGCACTAAAACGGATTGCCTTTGGGATATATCGTAACGATTTTTATTTTGATGACGTCATCATTTTTATTAAATCATTTGTTTTAAGAGTTTCTGTTCTCAAGAATGAAGATAGCGTCGTTATCTTTGTATTGTTTAGAAGAGTAAACGGAAGTGTGTGTGTGTAAACAACATTTTTAAAAAATATAAAATAACTAGCTGACCCGCGCAACTTCGCTTGCGTCACATAAGAGAATGTGTCAAAATTTTCCCCGTTTTGGTAACATGTTTCGTTGCTACTCCGCTCCTAATGACCATAGCGTGATGTTATATAGCCTTTCTCGATAAATGGGCTATCTAACACCGAAAGAATTTTTCAAATCGTAGTTCCTGAGATTAGCGCGTTCAAACAAACAAACAAACAAACAAATAAACAAACAAACAAACAAACAAACAAACTCTTCAGCTTTATTATATTTATAAAATAATTACTTGAAAGCTCGTCCGTAGCTGAAGAGTTTGTCATAGGTTCGATAACCAAAATTTAATGGAAACATTAAATAATCCACAGACCATGTCAAGCTTATTCACCTGTAGTTTTATTAATTGCAGGGTTTCAGCAATATGAAATCTATACCGAATTTTGTTTCACAACCTTCATTAAATAGGAAATAATAATGTTTTTCGAGTTTATGTAAAAGTTTTTCAAGCCGCAATAGTGATGTATAGGTGACATAGGTAACTCAAAGACTGTAATATTAGACGACCTAATCCCAATCGAACCCATCGATAAAAAGAACGCAGCAAAAATTGCTTAACCCACTCTTTCACCATCCACAGGTCCACATGGTCACAGACCACAAATATTTCCATAACTACTAATAAGTATATTATTATTATAATATGTTCAATCATTATCGAAAATATCAATCTATTTATATATCCACCATTATTTTGTCTTTGATGTGTCCTAACGAGATTATACGAGGGTTTTATTTAAGATACTTGATATGGGAACGCTATAAAGGCTTTCTTAGAAAAAACCCTTAGTTATAATAAAGGGTTTGAACCCACGTACCAACGTTATGGGCCACGTAGGTACCTCAGGTTTGGGTTTAGAGGTCTAACAATTGTTTTTAAAAGGAACCTTGCCTAATCTTTATATTGTGACCTAGTTCCGAATTACGAAAAGAAAAGAAGAAATTATACTATTTTTGGTCACTATTATTATTTACTTAAATGTTGTTATACACTATTTAAAAACATATAAAAGCATAATTTTTAACAATGTGTTATAATAGAAAAAAAAAGATTGAGTATTTTGATAGTTAACTATTTTAACTTTAAAGGCACGTTATCGTTAAACTGTAAAGTATTTGTTTATTTATTAGGTACCAAAGAATTTTCTAAAATATTTCCGAAAATAATTACTGGCTTAATAAAAACTCTATGGTACCTAGGATTCTAACCAAGATCCTGACTTTGTTCTAACAGATTTATTTTTAAACCATCAAATTTGTTGTGAATGGCATAACGAAAGCATATTTTATCATAACTTTAGTCTCTTAAATTCAGATTGCCAAAAATAAAATCCAACTGAATTAGGGTTAATAAAAAGCAAATAGACACAAATGAAAGATAATTTAAATATTAAATGACCTAAAATGTACCATTAATACTATATTTTCAGAATCCCTGGAGGACTTTTTACACGATTGCAATCGCAGGGGTTATTCGTGGCATCAGACCCCTGACCTCAGTCCCCTGGGTTCGAACCCATTACCAATTAAATAGGCATACGTAGCCATTTATTTTAAGCATTTAACTAGCAGTTGAGACTAATGAGATTTGGGTTAAAAGAATGTGTCACCGAATTAATTTGACTAGATGTGGCGTTACGTATTTGCTAACGAAAGTTTATGTTTATTTCGTTTTTGGAAAATGTTAAATTATATCAACGAAATACAAATAATATTATTATTTAATATACTTCTGCGTTCACTTTCAGGTATAAAAAGTGTGATATTATTTATGTATCTATGTGTGTATAATAATGAAAATTTTAAATTCAGATCCGAGTAAAGTTTGAATCATATCCGGATTTCAATTCAACGTATCAATATCTCATATGAAAGGCACTACAGATACATCCATACTTCGGACAGAATTCAAAAAGACTTAATACGCTGTACTTTATGAGTACGTCATCCATAAGTTAACTAGTGGATATTTAACGAACGGATTTTGTTTCCAAATCCACTTTTACCCATATCTACTGTTGTTGCATGACAAGATGTATGGATGAAAATGAAGCAAGAAAATTTTGTAATGGTCGTATAAAGTGGCGACCTTTGGTCTTTGCCTACACATATAATAAAAAATCATTCTATGTATATGTATGTACGCATTGACATTGTAAATGTACCTACAAAATTTAAAACCAAGATATTAGACACCCCATTATGCTTACATTTCATATTATTATTTCTCTCAAAACGCTAGTCAGTACCCTGCTTCCATTTTAGCTTCTACATGCTTAACATTTATTAACAATACGCAAAATATTATCCCTGACATGTCTGCTCTAGTGCTTTCACTTACATCTAAAACCTAAGGTTTTGCAGATTCATTATGCTAATGCGAAGGCCTACATGATGAATGTTATTCTAACACTCTGAGTTGTTCACTATTTGCTAAATAAATGTGGGCTTAATTTATTTAAATATGATACTTTGAGTTGGATTTGGGACACGTTTTTATTTAAATTTTACATTTATTTTATGGAATATTTTGCATGATTATTATTTTATAGTAGCTCTTTTTCGCAACTTCGCCTGCGTGAAAAGATTTCTCGATGTAAAAACCATTTTATGTGTTAATCCAAACTATAAAATGATGTGTAATTTCATGAAAATCCGTTCTACAGTCTTCGTGATCGAATGACAAACAAACGCACATTCAAACGTTGGCTTGTATAATATAGTATGATATAAATTTTTAACTTAGGAAAATATGCGGTGAATTACAACCCGAAGAGAAAAAAACTACATACTTACAGATTTAAAAAGTAATTTATAAGATACTTATTACACTACAATATTCTCAATAACTACAAGAACTATAACTGTTATTGAATGAATCTGAACTGAATAGATTGATATAAGCTGTAGCCGACAAAGCGACGACATAAGGAAAACGGACAACTTTAATATATATGTAAATATTACATCAACAGATACAGATCACGATATTATAGAAGTGACTTGGTTTTATTGTACATAGCTTTAACTGTATCGCGATTCTCTACAGTCAATTCTATGGAATATCGAGAGATTGATGTTTCATATATACTGAAAGTCAAAAACAAGTGAACAAAAATATTTCAGTAGTCAATAGTATAAATATGATATAGCTAGGTAGTAAAATGGTGTCAAAAGTATAATGCCATAGCCAGTTGCGCTCACCGGTCTGTAAACGATCTATGGGTTAAGAAAACCCTGGCGCCGTCATTCCGTGGATGGGTGACTGCCTAGAAGGGCACGTAAAAAGTTGGTCCCGGTCGTTGTCAATTAAGATAACAGTAGTTAAGAAACGAAAACGAATTTTTTTTGCAGCTGAAGGTAGAAGGATGTAATAAAAAAAGAAAAAAAGGATGTAAGAAAAAAATATGATTAAATAATGAAATTTATACGAGAAGACAGTATAACGGTGAATATAATACTTTCGAAACCAGTTGACTTCATAACAACTGTTAACAATTACAAAAACAAAAAGCAGAATCGCAAAAAAAAACTTTTCAAAAAATCCTTAATAAACTTTCAACAATAAACCAAACTGGCCTTACATTCGTAAACTACCCTCAAAATACACAGCGGCTTAATTCATTCTCTGTCGTTCCAATAAACGAAACTTCCAGTTGTATGCGTTTTGCTCCATAAATTTTTATATTTGCTGCATTCGCTAGTAAAATAAAGTGCATTGCTGTTTGTATGATGGTGCAAATATTGGAGATAATGAGCGAAGTGATGGATGGAAAAAGGATTAACGATTTTATCTCAATTGATTAAAGTTCAAGCTACTTTGTATCGATGTCACGTGAAAACTGATTGACTGAAATAAATTACGATTATACGTAGCACGATTCTGTACAATTGGAACTATCAAGTAACGAGAGTTTGACATTTAAAATGTACTGCCAAAATAGCTTTTACGATACCCGCTAGAGGCGCTGAACCGTAGCTCGATTCTCTACTACTATCGACTCCCGACAACCGACCTGTCATGTCATCGGGAAATTTTGTATGAAAATCTGATCAGCGCCTCTGACGGGCGTCGTAGGAAATATTTTGGCAATACATTCTAAATGTCAAAAATTCGATAGCTAGCCGGTTGTCGGTAGTCGATAGTGATAGAGAATCGAGGCACCGATTGACATAAAACATTTTTCGATAGCTAGCCGGTTGTCGGTAGTCGATAGTGGTAGAGAATCGCGGTACTATACGTCACTTTCTTCGCATGGATTTTCTGATTTTAATTTTATTACACCATTTAATTGTCATGCAAAATTTCATCAAAATCTGATCAGTAGTTTTGACGAAATTTAGTAACAAATACTTTTACACACATACAAATATTTAAAATGCATTTTATAATATAAGATTAAGGTATAAAATGTTATGTGAGTACTTAATAACAAAACGAACGTAATGTTTTGTCCCTGCCTACCCCTATGGGAAAGTAGCGTGATACTTATATAATTTGTGTATGTATGTAATGTGAAACATGAGTAAAATTATGAAACAAGCGCAGGTTCAAAAAAACTAACGTAAATACTGAGAGAGAGCCCTATACTATGCACTCAAGAACAATGGGAAGAAGTGGGCTAAATTTATATATCTATACTAATATTATCTATACTAATATTATAAAGCTGAAGAGTTTGTCTGTTTGATTGTTTGTTTGTTTGAACGCGCTAATCTCAGATACTACTGGTCCGATTTGAAAAATTATTTCAGTGTTAGATAGCCTATTTATCGAGGAAGGTTATAGGCTATATATCATCACGCTACTACCAGTAGGAGCAGAGTACCAGTAAAAAATGTTACAAAAACGGGGAAACATTCGACCCATTCTCTCTTAGGTGAGGTGACGCAAGCGAAGTTGCACGGGTCAGCTAGTAGAAGGATAAAGGATAAATAAAGCCAAAAAACTGATTCTAAAATAAAAACATAAAAAATCAACTTTACACTCTATTAGCCTCATCAATTCAAAAATAAAAAAATATATTTCGTATAAACGGCACTACAAATTGACATTTTCATTTTATAGCACATTTGAGTTAATTCAATATTCACCTTTCGACTGAAAACAAATATAAAAGCTTCAGGCTATATTTTATTCTATTTGAATTTAAATACTCAATAACGCAAATGGCTTAAATTATTTTCTGTTTATTTTAATATCGAACCTATTTTAGATATAGCTGCTGGCTTAAGTAGCGATTTTAAGGTTCGAGCAAATACGTACATAGCTACATAATAATAATAAATATTATTGGACAACTCATACACGGTCATTTGATTTCGAAGTAAGCAGAGCTTGTACTATGGAAGTGAAATAACTGATAAACATACTTATTTACTTTTTAAATATATGCAGCTATCCATACTTAATAGTATAAATGCGAAAGTAACTCTGTCTGTCTGTCTGAAAATTAAGTAAAAGAAAGGGAGAGTGCCCTATGCGTCGTAGTACTCCTCCGCATCGCCGTCTACCGGGAACGTTCCCAGAATGCTGGCAGCATTGCCACGTTGTATGGCAATGCTAATTTTTTGTGCTAAATAAATGCCAGCATTCTGGTCACGGGAAGTGTCGATCAGGCGATTAGCTATATCTTTGAAAAGTAAGTGGGCGCTCGGGCCCCATGGTCCCAGCGTATCAACCTCAAACGGCTCAAACACAATATAGTCACCAACTAAGTTTGTGTATTTGCAAGGTATTTGAAAAAACTCACACGACTTTTATTGATTTTATAATTTAACACACGCATACTAGAAAATTCTCTACAAAAGCGCATAAAATACACCCATTTTTATCTTCACACCGTTTTATAATACACCAAAAATACACAACTGTAATTCTAAACGTACAAATAACCAAGTCTATAATACTCTTTACAATGATCTTCCAATAACACGATTATACCCAAGAATCGTTTCATAACATTGTGTTATCTAATATTGAAAAAAACTGGCCAAGATCGAGTCGGACTTGTGCACGAAGAGTTCCGTACCTATGATAGAAAATTTGATATTGAGCAAACAAATATGAAAGAATCACGTTTATTGTATAGGGACCCACCTTCACATATATATTTTTAAAAAAATCAGTATTTGTTGTTAATATTAGCGGCATCGAAAATACATTATTTGTGAAAATTTCAGCTTTCTAGCTATCACGTTTTATGAGATACAGCCTATAGACAGACACAAACTGTTATGCAGTTTGGTGATTTTTGTGAAAATCTAAATTTTCTTGTCGAACTTGAATAAATGATTAAAAAGACCACAGACAGAGACAAACAGACAGACAGACAGCGGAGGCTTAAGGTCCCGTTTTACCCTTTAGGTACGTAACCCTAAAAACGTACTCTGCCTGTACCAAGTGATTGAAATTGAAACACGCAAGGTTATTCAATACGAAGCGACAATTTCCGAGCAGGTCGCAGATGTCACCAATATTATATATAATAATACAATACTGGGTGGAATAATAGACAGAAATCATTTTGTGGTAAAAACATAGAAAGGAGCGTTTAATAATGTAACTTGTTATAATATACCTATGCGCAACTTTGCTTGCATCACATAAGAGAGAATAGGAAAATTCTCCCCGTTTTTGTAACATTTTTTACTGGTATTCTGTATTTTGGTCGTAGCATGATGATATTATAGTCTATAGCCTTTCTCGATAAATGGACTATCTAACACTGAAAGAATTTTTCAAATCGGAGCAGTAGTTCCTGAGATTAGCGCGTTCAAACAAACAAACAAAGTCCTCAGTTTTATAATATTAGTATAGATGTGTGTTCCGTAGTGTTGGTAGCAGCTCCTTACATCATCAATGATTTATACCTAATAGAAATATTGTTAAAACTATTTGACGATTAAAAAGAGTGGCGAGGAGTTTCTTGCTAGCTCTTCTCATTGGCCCTACCTTCCAGTGGCGAAGGGTGAGTTTTGTTAAAAGGCAAGCCGGAGCTAAAACTGCTTAAGCTAAGGTTAAGCAACTCTTAGTGCGGTCATTCCAAAGGTGGGTGACCGACGCGATGGCGGCTTGAACAAATTTGACACTAGATCGACCACTAACCATACGTAAACAGAATAAATCGTTGTATTGCGATCCGATCTACCGAACTACTTTCATAATAAGTAAGAACTAAGTAGGTACCTACCTATGAACGAAATTATTGATGAGGAATGATTATATCCTATTACTTCAAATTTCATGTTAAAATAGGAAAATAAGTGTCTTATTATTTAAATACAACTTAGATTGACTCCAAATGCTATCTACTAGAAACAATCGGAGAAATAATAAAAACACTACAGCTAGGTACCGATAAGCCATTGATAAATTTATAAAGTTATATCGTAGAGAATAACTTATGGGAATGTTTAAAATACTTATCATGTCCTTTGCATTTTGTATTATTTATTTTGGTAGATAGGTACCTACATGTTGGCACTATGAGCATTTTGAAAACAATGTCTACACTCTACAACATTAATTTACTGATTAATAACTAATTTAACAATATTTATTGCTTCTACTTCTACCTACTTGTTGTCCATGATCGCAATACACAAACAAATGAAAGTAATACTTACAAATACACGTAAGATACGACCAATACATTCACACAATCAGCACGATTTTACACAAAATAATAACATTCATAGATAATTTAACACAATTTAACTCATCCAAATATAATAAACATAATAATCCAAAATAACCTAAAATAGGCGCGCAAAATGAAAACAAAACTAAATCTAAAATCATAAATGTCATCACAAAAATTGCATTCATTGTCTCTCTGTCATTAAATATCATTGCATCTCACTCACACATTCGCTAGTTGCCGCGCCGCCCGCGCCGCTGCGCCTGTTGTACCTACTAGTCGCCCAAAAAGCCGATGAATTCCGGGTTACCTCGCCGGTAAAACGCGCCATAGAAAAGTACGTCCACGTGACGTCATCGACATCTTTTTCCCTTTACGCGATTCCTGCGCGCGCCGTCGAGTTGTTTGACGGCAATTTTCGGTAATGCAATGCAATGCTTTTGCTTTGACAAATAGAACAGGCGTTTATTCATGTATTTATTTTAAATTAGTCGTATTGAAAATATTGATGAATGTCGTAATAAATATAGAATTAAATTTAAATAAACGATCTTTTTTTGAAAATAATACACATAATATGTGTATTATTTTCAAAAAAATATATTATATGTGATGCATTTTTAGGAGTGTTCCAAAGGTAAAGCCGGTAGGAATCGGGTTATATGGAGCCTTCGCCACTGCTACCTTCCGAACTAGTAAATTCACTCTCTGTATCATTGACTATCATAAGTGTCAGCGTTTGACCTATGTGAATAAATGATTTGATTTTGATTTTATAATTTAGACATTTTGGTCATATTTATGTAGATGGTTCTAGAAATATGATTGATAAATGTATGTATATGTTCCGATATTTTTCTATGAGTAAAATGTTGCCTGCCTCTGCAGAGCAGTCGGTAGTATAACCGACTGACCACGAGGTCCTATTTTCGGTTTCCAGGTTGGGCAAAGTGCTGTTTCAGGTCTGGTTATTCTTTGTGTCCGTTGTTTGTATAAGACTCAACACAAGAGAAATTCTTAGTGTGGGAATTATCTTTTATAACAAAAAAAAATGAAGTTCTGTATTGCACAAGACATTTATATTGCAGTTACAGAAAAAATGAGAAAACACAGATTTATTACAGTACTGACTTGCTTTATACAAAATATTCAATCTTATTCACATGCGAGAATGTCCAATTAAAAATATTTTACACTACATTTTAACCCCTAAGGGGTTGATCCGTGATAAAAGAGAATATTTTAATATTCAGCTCTTCATAATATTGTTAATTTACGAATTATATACGTTATTATTCACTATAATTTAAAATATTCAGACTGCCTCTGTGGCGTCGCTGGTAATGTAACCGACTGCTGATTATGAGGCGTTTGATTCCCGGATTGGGTAAAGTGCTATTAGTCATTTGTAATTTATTTTAGAATATTTCTCGATAGTAGCCCAGAGTTTGTTAACGTGCCCAGTATATGGCAATAAGGTACCCCTATTAAATGCGACCAAGATTGGTAATCGTAAAACGCGGGTGTATTAATACTCCTCTGCTTACACCTTTCTTTATAACAGGCGTGATATTATGTAAAATATCGACCGTTACTCAATGCAAGTAAACAAATACAAAACTGTGTTTATAAGTTGTCGTAAAATGACATAATAATGAAGATAAATGTGCCTTTTGTCTGTCGAAACAAAACAAGCTCACGATGGAATAATATTACTATCGCATTTAGATAAAACAAATGAACTGAGAATTATAGATTTTATGATATTTACATTATCCTTTGTTGTAAATTGATCGGTAAAATATCCATGATACATTGATACGCATATTTAATTTCTAAAATTAGAATTTGACTTTTGAGTTTCGATCTAGTAAAAATGTAGATACATAATTTTTGTCGAATATTTGGTCCAGGTATAATAATGCGATTTGAGAATGGGAAAGAAATTTTGACCTCTCAGCTATCACTGCTCATCATGGATTCATCTAAGGAATTGTAAAACATAAACTCATCGCCTCCTTGCACTAAAGTCCATGTCCAGTCACATTACATAATATTTATCACTAATGTTTGTAATGTTTATGTACATAATTATGGATGTGAATGAAGCAAAAGAATCATGTAAAGATCGTACGAAGTGGCATTTTCTGGTCTCTGCCTACCCCTATGAGAAGAAGGCGTAATTTTATGTATGTATGCTTATAACTACGACTTTCACTTGTAAGAATAAACAGAGTTACCTAACATAAGATAAATACATACGTCGGACAAAAACTTTGTACGCTTGACTGCTCTCATGGTTTACACCAAGTCCCGAGTCAAACCTTTTGAGGCGAGAGAGGCTGAAAACATAGGGAGGGCCAGGCGAGATCGATTGTGTACCATTTTCCACGGTCTGCAAACACGGTTTTGTTACATAATATGATTGCTGGCAGCAATAGTGACGAAATATTGCATAGTCTAAATTTGTTGTACGTAGACGATGTAATGATTCGATCACGATATACAAGTAATAGCATTTTAAACGACTTAAATCGTTATTTCATGTAGTTAGATTAGTAATTGCTTGATTTGGTCTTTGATTTGTCGTTCGTACGATAAAATATAAACGTAATGCGACATATGATTATCAGTTTGGTGTTAAAATTGAGAATTATTTTGGGTTTAGATACAAGGTCCCGTACGATTTTATTGTACAAACTTATATCACAATAATATTACAGGTTTAGGGACCGAATATTTTAAATTACATATTTATTACATTATAGACAAGATTCAACAGTTACCAATCTACAAATACATAGATACACGTAAGACTAATACATTATATCTAATAATCTACTTCATCTTCATAATGTGACACAAATATTCTGAAAGAAAAACTATTATTCGATCTTTTATTAAAAGCATTACTTTCAACTAGCAATTCAGTTAAAAGTTATTTCAGCAAATATTCACTGCGATTTAATAATAGAAAAGATTGAGAGAATTTACTTGAATCAAAGTGGGTACTTACTATAAAATAAAGGTAATATGGGGTATAAGGCTTGTAGAGTTTTACAGGTGGATGAAATGGGTTATAGACATATTTGGAATCTCAAGTAACGTGTTTATTTCAATATAAAATGTATATTTTGATTTTGGAGGGTGATCGCAATTTTTTATTGAACTGATTTGTCTGTTAGGCTATTTATATATTTATTCTGTTGCATAATATAAAATCAAACATTTTAGAAGATTGTAATAAAATTGGTTTATCTTTTCTCGTAGAGGTCTCGCTAGAACTCTTTAAAATGTAGTTTTATTGACGACTCTATCAGCCCTTTGTTAAATTTTATCTCCATTTATCGAATACATTCTTTCCTCCAGTTCAATTCTATTCAAATAGATTCAGCAGTTTAACCTTGAATACGTTACAAATACACTTTTTCAATTGTAAAATATTAGTAGTACACGTAACCGGTGGACCTTTATAACAAGATATATGGATGTGAATGAGATAAGGAAAGTTTGTAAGCATCGTACTAACTGACTTTCTTTGGCCTCTGCCTACCCCTATGGGAAATAGGCGTGATATAATGTATGTAAAATATTATTATATTTGTAACGGTATGTACAACAAAGATTTAACGAACCAAGTCCCCAAAAAAATGTTTTAATAACTCAGTGCCACTTCATATAAATTTCCTTCACACAAAAATTATATTAAGGAACGGAATCAGGACACACCGCTCGAGGCGATTTCACGAAGACGCAGCGTCCCTAGAAGGATGTCTTACCGTGAGTAATACGGATTAATAGGTGAAAGAAAAATTAAAAAACGTCCTTTTCAGAAGAATTTTTCAGGGGTATTTTCGTCTGAAAATTAAATATCACTATCACTGTACAACTGCCTCGTCAAGTCAAGCGTCGTTTTATTGTTAAAATAGGTTCTTTAAGTAGAAATGATTCTCCAATACGATATTTTAATACAAGTCAAATCAGTTACCCCTTACGAAAAGTCTAAAATGCTTTTTAGTGGCGAAACGTTAACGTTATGACGTCACAATTGCAGTATTTTCATTGGGATCAATGATGTTTCTGTGTTTATAAAATAAAATTTAATAATAACCTATTTTTTTAGAGAGAGTCTGAGAATTTGACATAGCAAAAACATTTGGAGTGTACATTATACAAGTCATTTTTTAAATTTATATATAAAGAAGCTGGTTCTATAAACATTGTGTGGATCAAAATATCACTTTTTAAAATTATTAGAGGGCGTATTTTCACTTTAAAAGAGGATTTACTTAATACATAGCGGAACTCAAGAATTTAACCAAAGACCTTTATCTAGATTTCAGTGCAAGCCTTGAGATTCTAGCCGTTTATTCTCATGACCTCCTGCATTTCTCGTAGCTTCACTTATTTTACGACTAAAACAAATACTCGGTAAGAAAGATATTTTCGTTAGAAGTATTATAATTATAACACATATATCATCGCGCCTGATATACGTGAACGTGCTAGCAGAAGAATACCCCTAGTACTATGTTTTTCTATTAACAATGTTAGTCTCATGAAACAGGTGGCGAGCCTAGGCTACTACTGCGAATAATCGCATAAAAAATAGAAAAAGACAATCACATATTTCCCGATCCGCAAATCAAACCCAAGACCTCGTATCCAGCAGTATACACTACTAATAAAACTTATTAATAATAATAATTTTCCACTATTTCTAACCAAAAATGCCATCGTAAAGTTCTAGTTAAGCAGATTCGATAATTAATGCAATAAATACCGAGCCTTTATTAATGTTACCTTAAACACTTTGTAGTTGGCAAGTCCCGGAGTTCGATAAAGTCCGGGACTCCGCGAGTGCGGGAGTTTCGGCCGGGAATAATTGGGTAGTGTCGGTACAACACTATTTTACCGTTATGAGAAATTTTAGCAAACTTAATGGGATAGTTTTAATTACCTTTTGGAGGCTTTTAAGAGGTTTTTAAGCACAGGTTTTGATATTGGTGGCGCAATTAATAATGTTTACTTGGTATAACGGTAAGGTTTCTGTTAGTTGATTGAATTTATTTCTTTTATTTCGTTACTCGCGTATCATTTGGTTAAAATGTACAATACTTTGGGACGGTATCATAAAAAAACAGTAATAAAAAATAAAGAGAAAGCAGAAAATACTACATATATTATAATAATGATTTCAAGTTGAGGAAAGATTAGAAATATCAGTCAGTAAAATATAATTCCAAAAGTTTTCAAATCAAGAATCAAACCTACTAATCATCAACACTAAGAAGGCAAACATTATACCCACTACCAATACCCTTAAATGCCCCAAAAACAATCCCCTCCATCCCCTACTTAATTAAATATGATATACATCTGGATAAAAAATCGCTGAACAATCAGTCCATTAATGATTTGCGGTTGGGACCGGAAGCCAGCATTATCGCGGACACGCAAGCATCCTGTCGCCGCCGGAAACGGCCGCGGTAACTGTTTCCGTTTGCGTTTTTCACCGGAAATGATGTAAATAGTTCCGCGTGGTATAAGTGTTTTTTGTCTTTATTTCGGCTTATTATGAGTTTTTGTGTTTTGACAGTCCGGAGTGTGACCTTGAGTTGAAATACGAAGAGAAGTAAGTGAAATATGAAATAAGAAAATGATGATGGAAATGGTAAATACAGTAGAATTTTTGTGTATAGATGAAAAACTTAAATAACTTATGATTTGATTTAGACTTATGACTAGAAAATACTTTGGATTCTGTTATAAAAATATGTTATTAAGAGCCTAGTAACTTCATTAAATATACAACAGTATAAAAAACAAAACTCCATTGCTTGCAACCCTAAACTAATTATATTCATTTCCCCATTTTTTTTATTAGCCCTTTTCTATGTCCCACTGCTGGGCAAGACGTCTCTCTTGAATTTCCAGTCTCAAAAAAATAAATAAAAAATTAAGGTAAAACATTTACTCAGGATTCCTTCAAACTATTCTTAAGCAAAACCCCAAAACCTAATATCACACAATCTCTCAAGAATCTCTCTCACGCCTACATCAATGACGTCATTTGACATCAATAACAATGTCTGTATAGTGACGTCACATTGAGTAAAAGTAGCCGTGACCTCCAAAACTTATTGTTTTCGATCTGTGACCGTGACAAGGGAGGTTTATTGTGGTTTTGATACAAGAATTTGATATTCATAATGTTGATGATTTATCCCAACGACATAGCGATAAAGTACTTATAGATTTTATTTGATGCAAATAGTAATTGATGTCCTCTTCTCAATCTAAAACTGATATTTTTTTTTTTTCCAAATTAACAAAGTTGTTTTGATTTGAAAGTGAAAAGAAGACTTTTCCATTTTATTCACACATTTTATAACTACGAAAACGATTTAATGTATTATCGATTATTCGATCTTTTTGCTAACAGCGCCCCAAGCGCATTTTGGAGAAACTAAAATATGCTCGTCAATTTCAAATGCTTAATACTCGAACTTAAATAATATGATTAAGTATAAATAATTATCTATTTCTACACTTTTGGGAAAATACATAAAACTAACTGAATTTTAAAATCCAACAAGCGACAAAACTTCGTAAATCTACAGTTTTGTTGATATTAAATTAGAACTTTTCTTGAACATTCTGTTGTACTGAAAACTTTATAAGTCAAACATCAGATAAAACTTGTATTGTTTAGAGTGAACCAGCGCGGTTTTATACAAAGGATTTCGACCCTAGGTTTCGGGATATGAATGAAATTAGAATAAAGTAATTCTAGCAGTCGGTAAAATATTCAAAAATGATTCCATTATTTTATATTTTGTTGATGGCCAAATTGTATTATATATTGCTGAGAATTGCTCTTGTGTCGCGGGAACTCTTACAAACAAGGGACACAAAGCACAACCAGACCCGAAACAATTATTTGTGGACCGCACAAATAATAGCTCCGTGTGAGAATCGAACCCACGACCTCTCGAAGCAATGGTTTCGGTGTGGCGATCTAAACCACTACGCCATGGAGGTAGTCATCGTGTGGTTAGTGATCAACCTGATGGCAAAGTTGATCAAATAGTTAAAAGGTCTTTGACATGACTTAACGACTGTTATCTTGACTAACAACAACTAGGACTGACTTTTAACTTTTCAAAGTTATAAAACGTTTGCGTAGAATTTTACATAGCTGGGGGCTTCTCACACAGCCTCAGTTTTAAAACCAATACAAACTCCAAAACCCTTAGTAGCCTCATAATCTATGTGAAAATTAAACCTGCCATCGGAATATTCAAAACAATTTGCTTCAAGGAAACCCTATCATAACGCAATGATTAGTTAAATTACAGCGCAGGTCATGATCAGATCTTAACGAAGGTTTAACAAGCCCTCATTAAGCTAACACCATCGAAGATATCGAGCCTCCTTCAGCCTTCGTTATAGAAATAGGCTAGACTTACTTGTATTACAAGGAAACTAGGAGGAATATTTTTTGTATTTATTTCTATGGTTAGTGATGTATCCAATATCAAAGTTACAAAAATTACCCGATAACGTTAATAAGCCTCACTGACTGTTTTCCTTCACGAAAACAAGGATTTAAGGAACCCTTTAAAGCACGGCAATATTTAGGTCCAATGCGTATTTTGTATTACCTATCAGTAAAAACTGAGAATCGAAAATTGCGAGTGAGCATAAAAATTATAATGCCCAGTGATACTTGTGCGGTCATCCCAAAACGAATAGGTGTTGGCCATATAGCTCGAAGTTACGATTTCAATTTATTTTGCCGTTATTACAAAAAAGCATTCGTTCCTTTTGCAAAAACACCATGTAGAGAAAGTGCGTAACTAAACTCACTTATCTTATTACACAAGTAAAAACCTTTTACCAAAAACAATAGATCTACATCGTAGCACCTCTACGCCGTAGCACTACGCCGTAGACCCGACCCTCATAAACCTAAAACATTACAAATAATAAGCCCGAATGTTAAATCGTATGCATAATTGAAAAACATCAGTCGGGGTTCGAACTAACGACCGTTGGGCGACCGTTACTGGCAGAGCTATTACCGGTTTTCTAATAAAATAAAACTAGGTGAAGATCCAAAGGTTGCCTCTTCAATAATCTGCATTTTGATATTACAGCCTCTTTTGTGTAGATTAACATTGTAAATTTATGTAGATACGACATTTTGATGTTTGAGTTTTGTGCCTTCAAGGTCAAATTTGAAGGTTAGTTTTGTGTCTAGTATTTCTATTGTAGTGCTGTAGGAAATATATAAGTAGCAGTCCATTTTCTCCTAGTATTTTAATTCCTATAATAAAGAAGCTTACGTAATCACCATGCCCATTAGACCCGAAAGTGTAGGCAGTGGTGTATGGACACCCACGTTTTGCCATATCCCGTGAACGTCACCAAACTTCGAGTTTCTATTGAAATATATTTTCTAGAAAACTATTACAACATAGGAGTTGAAACGAGAGAATTTAATAAATAAAAAATAGCAATCGCAATAATAACAAACCAAATATATTGCAAAATCACATAACAAAAACCATACCATACTCTATAATAACCTGACACCACAAAACTATTCAAATCGCATCTGTACTCAACAAAATTTTAATCTTTGACCCTTAACCATTTTAGGGGTAAATATTGCAAATCGATAGCCCTTATCAGCAGTAGGGTGCGTTATTAAATTACCCTACCCAAATAGGGTAGCGTCGAAGCCTACAGGCTTGCCCATTTAAAAAAAATGTTTATACTTTATTAAAAAATGCCTGTTATTTTTTGAACGACAAAAAATTTAAGTAAGTTAGAAAAGGTGCTTCTCTTACATAATTGGTTTATGAAAATTGCCTTCGAGGAGGATGAGAATTGAAATTATGTTTTTTTGATTGATAGCTTGTTTAAGTATCGCTTTTTAAGTCGTCAATAATTATTTTTGATGTAATTTTGTAATTAGTTGGTTGAGGTAATTATATTTTTATTGGTTGGCTTTTTGAGAATTATCTTTTGGGGTTTATTTATAAGGTTATTTTGGCAATTAACTTGGTTCTCATTATATCTTAAATCGGGGATAGGCAGGAATCATTACACTTATGCTCACCACGATCTTTCAAACACCATGTCGTACATGACTGCCAGTTATGATATATTACTATAACATACATACATACATAACATCACATCTGTTATACCAAGTAGTGTAGGCAGAAGTATATCAAATAAACCCGCATTTCACCACTCACGATTAATCCAATGAAATGGAAGTAAGACTATTGCAATATACCATGTAACAAATTATATTTTTATAGATATTTGCTACTCTTACACGCAAAAACTATGAACTTGATTCGTACTTAAGTAGTAAAATCTTTTCACACGAAGAAAGTCGCGAGCAGTAGCTAGTAAGTCTTCCTTTCAAACTATTAAAGAAATCTTGAGTCCTTGACTCAAAGTCAGAGTAACACTTAAAAACTTCTCTTTGGTTTAAATCTCACTTCCTTAGAGTTTTAATTTTAAAGTGTTAATGAATTCCTAGAAACGTAGAGTAATTTAGCTCGGAGAATCCATTACTGTGTTATTTAGGGTTGTCACTTTTTATCTTTAGGTATTTTATGACACTGAAGGTTAGTGTAAGAAAAGCTTATATTTTTAGCTGAAAATCCATTATCATTTTCTTTAATATTTAAAGTGTGTTGGCTAATATCTTCTGGTAGGATCAATAATTGTTTTAGACGATGAAATATAAATAACACAGAAACTACCTTTGTAAACATAAATTAGATGTCAATATTTTTCACCCTAGGCGATCCGTTTAATGAGATTTATGCTTCGATTGGTTTAGGAACCGAAATGAGCACTTTAGAATTTACTATTTATGGAAGTTTTGAATGCGTGTTAAAATTACCACTAACAACATCTTTTTTTGGTTTCATAACGATAATACCACACTCATTTCGGAAAGAAAAGAAAATTGTTTAATTCATTCTACATTTTATTTTCCGGGCTCTGAAAAGCACATAAAATTGTGGGTTCCGGCTGATATTTGCATCATAGACAGTAGTCAGAAACTTTCAATTCTGACAACCAGTCTTACCAAAGGGTATCGTGTTATAACCCAGGTAACTGGTTTATGGAGGTCCGATGTGTAGTCGTTCCATGTAAAATACTGATATTTATTCTACATTTTGTTTACAGTATTCATACGAGTGTCAACCCTAGCTCTATTAGTGCGAATTCAGTACATTCTAGTCTCCGTAAACTGTCCAATACGATACGTCTCTATGTTAATGTTACGCAAACAACGTGTCTGTCTGTCTGTTACGACTCATGACTAAATTACTGTACCGACTCTGATTAAAGTGTCTTGGTGTGAACTCAGGCACTGAGTGATTGGGTTAAGCTGTCTTTTATGATATTGTTTGATGGATGGATGACCGTGCCCACTTTGTAAAGGATTAAAGGATTGAAGTGCAGTCAGATGTTTGTGGGAGATGTTAAGCTTCACTTTGTACAAACAGGTTATGGATGGGTGAGGATGAAGGAAGTATGTGTGATAAAAAATCTAAATATGATAACTTTATCCAAAATATTGTGGAGAAAACCATTGCATGCTTGAAAGTTACGAAATTATGCCCTTATTCTTCTCTTATTTCTAAATGTTATCAGCAAAGGGACACTTAAAGCGTAAGACCCTAGCCGAGCAGTACAATAATTAGTTAATTTTGATGATATTTTATACTCCACATATTTTTAAAATCAATAAATATCAACGAATTCAACTCAATAATCTTTCAAGTTTAAAAGTCATTGTATATTCAAGAGTACCGATAGCTTGAAACTATTACGTTCAACACTTATGAGCCTTTAAACTTTAGCGTTGAACGTTTAAAGACGATTTATATAACTTAGAGCTGACCACTAATGTTATAGGAAGATATATCGATTTGCTAGTTATGATGGCTTTAAAAAGCATACTGACCGAATTGAGAACATTCTCTTTTTAGACGTCGCATAATATTTTTTGGTTTGAGTTGTAGTGTGGCTGAATGTAACGTCTCGGGTTTGAATCCAGGGTAGAGCAACTACTGTTCTGAGAACAGTGCCTTATATTACAATCTGGGCCATTAAATGATTGTAATATGATTTATTATTTTGACGTTTATCAACTATTTAACAGATATTGAAATAGGATTAACCAGGACCATTAAGATTTTTGCATGACCATTAAAAATATCGAAAAAAAGAAAATGAAAAGAATCATCTTCCAGGCGGAGCTAGTACCGAAGTCAAAAAATGTATTACAGCACTAATCAAGCCACAAAATTTTACAAAGTTTATTAATAATTGTCCCAAGAGAGAATCGTATTCATATATAAAAAAATGCCCAAATAAAATGTCACCATATTTTGATTCGATTCACATTTTCTTGCATACTAGCTGACCCGCGCAACTTCGCTTGCGTCACATAAGAGAAAATGGGTCAAAATTTTCCCCGTTTTTGTAACCTTTTTCGCTGGTACTCAGCTCCTTTTAGTCGTAGCGTGATGATAAATAGCCTATAGCCTTCCTCGATAACTGGGCTATCTAACACTGAAATAATTTTTCAAATCGAACCAATAGTTCCTGAGATTAGCGCGTTCAAACAAACAAACAACCTCTTCAGCTTTATAATATTAGTATAGATTTCGCTTCCCGATTTCCAATCTTAATAGCATAGCGATCACCTTTGCACCACGCCGTCTAATTCACTGAGCTCATAACACTTCATAATCTAGCTTATGCATATCACTTAGAAGATTATATTCACATGCAACTATGACGTCATATTTGCTACAAATACACCCCGACAAGGAAACCTAGTTTCCAGAGAATTTGAATATAGAACACGGTTCAGTAAAGCGTTATATAGAATGCATAGTTTCAGGAAAAATCTAAGGTAAGCATACATTTTTGAATTGACTGAAAATATATCAATGCATTGCTTTGCATTCTTGCTTCTAGGCAAGAACACACTATTTTTCGAGACATTTTTAAAAGTTATTTTTTTAATAATCCAAGCTATAAAATAAATATGTCCCAAATTTCACACAAATGCATTTAGTAATTTTCATGGAACACAGTAACAAACATACATACATTTACCCACCCTTACAAACTTTACCATTAATGACATTAGTTAGGTAGATAGTAAGGTCTTTAATTTAATCAGACGTTTTTCCTTTGCACTTAATAAAAGACTCTAATGCATTCGCTCACCTTTGAAAAATCCCTGAAAAATACATTTTTCACTCAAAGATTTGCATTGAGAAAGCTTTTTTAAGAAACATTTTATTTTCGCTTCTTCTCTTAGCGATTTTCTTTGTGTTAGTTATAGTTTAGTTTTGCTGATCTTTCAACTTATTTAAACCCGTTTTGTTTTTCCTATAAAGTAGTTATTTAAAGAGTTATAGAGAACTTGTATTATTATAGTTGTGAGTGATTCCAACTTAGGTATTCCAATTAAATAAGAATGTAGCATCATTCATTTGTACCTGATTATTTTACTGTTTCACATCTAAAATGGCCATAATCTATTAGAATGAGTATTTAATTAATACAGGGTTTAGAATTAGAAAATAATGCAATTTGTATGTAATATCATGTGTTACAATTGCAGTCTATTGTTTCCCTGTATACATTCTTTTGGAACACCACTGCCATTATTTTGTCATTATACAGCACAAACAAACATACAAAAACAGAAAAAACACACAAACAATTTAACGTACACACCTATTAAAACTACCCCTTCAATAATCACGCAGTAGTCTTTTATAACCTGTTGTAAAACAAGACAATATGTAATCAACCCTTTCTGAACACGTTATTTCAGCCCTAAAACGTCAATACCCACCACTTGAAAACTCTGCAAAAAGCATCACACGTACACAATAAAATTTCAAGCTTAAAATCACCCTTTTACGTCAAGTGGGAACGATTCGACACACACACACACACACACACACACACGTACACACACAAACATACCACCACACACACAATACCAGAGCAAATTCACATACCCTCACACACTTATGCATACACATACTTAAGCACACACACACATATATACATACATGTAGTCAAACTCAAAAAGAAACACACATATTCTCATAGAATCAGATACTGGCATACGAACACAAACAAATAATCACATGCACTCAATAGCACACACATATTGAAGTCACAAATATTTTCTGACACACACACTCACAACACAAACTTTTGCTGACAGGTGAAAAATTTTAGAGTATTTTACCTTCGAAGTAAAGCTAAAATTTATTTAATTTTTGACACTTACTATACTTCAATAGAAAATATAATTTACTAGAGAAATAGTTATAAAAGATGATAAAAATATAGATAGTAGATCTTGGTTAAACACACACAATCGCAACTTTATTGGGTGAGCGAGACGGCACGATTATTAGAAAGAGAGGATAATTCTTCTCACATCATTTAATACGAACCGTTCAACGCGGGCTTTCACGAAAATACATTAAACAGGACCGCGTGTCACACCAAAGCGGATTTTTTAAGTATCATAAAATAAATATTTGGTTTTCACACCGAACGTTACATCGTTCAAGTGTCCTTTAATTATAACATTTCCTTTTGCTTAAAGAACTTTTCATATCATATTTTTTTAAATACTTATAATAATATAAAATATTGTAAGTGCAATTAAGTTTAAATGGAAATATCATCATATTGCTGCTAAATAATCCTGACTGTCATTACTCATGCCCGGATATCAAAAATAATGAAAATGGAGTATATTTATTTAAAATGCTTGGACACTAGTCTTCTACAATACATAAATTGATTAAGTCGAATTGTAAATAAAACTACACATCATTTTACTACCACAAAACTAAAACTCTTCAACATATTTTTCTAACTACAATCGAATCACAAAACCAGACTAAATAAAACAGCATTATATTTGTATTACAAATACAAAGTGTTCTTTGTTTATTGACTCTCGCAATAATCCACAAGGATAGGGACAGTCGTAAAACGAATACATTTTATTATTTGTTATCCATCGCTTTTTATGTTGCCAATGTTTTTGAGTATTTTTCATTAGACCTTTGTGTGACTTTCAACATTTAAAGACTTTCGAACTAAGAATTAATAATCTGTCACAGGGCGTTTTCAAATCTGATAGTAGTTGTTTTGTGTCCAACCTGTATATTTATTTAAAAATATTAGTTTATTAGTTTGTTCGAGCTGTAAATAAATAAGAATAAAGAAATTATGAATTACTCATGTATGAATCATAATAAGGTTGAACTTTTCAAGACACATAAAATGCATAACTTAAGGAAGCTACCTACGCCTTATAATCCAATCCATTGCATAAAATTTAACGGATGATTGTTTATTAGAGATTTGATTAAAAGTAGGAAAAACAGTATATACCGAATTGACAATCGATTTTTTAAACCTCTAATCCGTTACAGTTCGGTGTGATTGCGGCCCACATTAAAATGTAAAGTCCCGAGGAAGCCGGGAAGAGATTTAATTTCCTAAAGGCCGATTCCATCGACTCTTTCCTTATACGAACATTCTTCGATTAATGTGTTCTAAGTATACGGTAACTACTTTTGTGGTTTAAGGAATAACCAAAATTTGAATACATTGGATCGATAGAAAAAAAATATTGGTTCAGAAAACTGTTTGCAAATAATTGCAATACAAAGGCTTGTCTAATGAACTCATGGTAACTATTAAATATAGTTAAGTCTCCTATATATAACAATATATTTTTTTAATGCGAGAGTTTTAATTTTAGCTTAAAGAAGGTAGTGTTTATGAACCGTGAATATTTTTTTAGATTTCAAAAATCTTTGTACAACAAAGTATTTATACTAACATATTAAATTATACAATAATAGAGCAAAATGAATAGTGTAAAGCCCATAGTGCTGCCTTGTCATCCTTTCCTGCCCTTTCAAAAGCGGTGAGCTCAAACCAAATACAGCTAAGTTGGCAATACTTTTACAATTTTGTTACGCAAAAGATTGCTTACTCTAGCTATCGGTGAATGCAGCTATGAACGTATTTTATTCCATATTATTATACTTTATTATTTATCTTCAATTCTTTGATCAGGGACACTTAAGTAAGAGATTTGTTTTTATTGATTTTGGCGTTCCGTTAGTTTTATGCGATGCAATCAGAATGAGGAAAATAGTTTCTTATTAAATATCGTCATGGAAAATATGGGCCAAGTTGGTTCATTTTGTTAGTATACTGAAATGACGTAATTGGATTTTTTTATTAACTCGTGGAATTATTGTCTGTTTTTATTTATACATACAACTACTATATGTACATATATGACTGAATACTCGTAATTCTGCAACTCAAAAATTACCTATAAATACATTTTTACTGTGATTTTTATATTACGTTTTTTCAATCTTGGTACATACATAGTAATATACTCAATGATTGCAAATAATTAATTTTAGTAAACTGTACTAAAGTTCTAACATTTTTTTATCACTAATTACAAAAAAAATTCAAACAAAAACCTAAACAAGAAGATTAAGTTTTAGACTACGGAAACTAACACCTATGCCTTTAAAATGAATTGCCTTGGAAAGCTACTCCTAAGTATATTTTTTACCTTAACTTGGCTTCATATCACAACATACTCAAACAATAACTTCTAGAACAGCTTATCAAAGCACACGATACTTATTTGCTTTCACATACAATTACCCCGCGGCGATCAAAGATTCACCTCGTTACCTGAAACGAAAGAAACCTTATTAAATGAGATCAATACGATATAGAATATATTTCTCTTTATTTAGCTTTGTTTGGGAAATTAAGATAATACGGGTATTATTTTCGTAAATAGGATTAGGATTTAGGGTCAAGGAATGAGAAAACAAGGTTTGATTCCTGGGTCAGGTGTTTTTATATATTAACTAAAGTTGATGTTACTCGTACTGCAAGGGTACCCACGTATCATTCTTAAAGATTTTAAAAAGATTAAACTTATAAGTATTTGTATAATTTTATTTCTCAGATAGTAGTGAAAATACTTTCACGTTAATAATCACACTTCTACTAAAACACTTAACTTCCGAGAAAAGATGTTGACCAACCCGGGAATCGAATTACACTACGAGAGCATGTCGATATCTTTTATTACGCTACTATCTGTACATAGTTATTACTATCAAGCTTAAACATATTTTTAATTACACAAAACTTAACCGATTTAACTCTAATCAAATGAAAATAAGTAAACTTTAACAAAAATAACACATCAAACCCCACGTTGCCCAGCTGTGGGCTCAAATTACTTGCTAATGATACGTTCACACCTAAATCCTTCCGGGTAAAACCTTTTAATGTCCGGGTAAAGGTTGCAGCACACGTATCTACACCGTATCGGTTTTCACCTCGTCATAAGCTAGCTTAGCTAAGCCCATAAAAAAAATGGATCATATTGACTTCACTTATTTATGCGACGACGACGATTGTTTAAGGAATAATTAATAGACTTATATTTTTTTATTATAGACACAATATTATATATTTCTATAAGCGTTATCTTTGTTTGACATAAATAGTTCTGTAGATAAAATAAAGTAGCTGCAAGTGAATGAATAAAAAGGCATGTACAATTTAACGTGACATTATTAATATTTATATTATCCGGATATTAGTAATCATACATTTTTATGTTAATTTTAATAATGCAAAATTGAATCAACTTGCGATTTTAAATACGACTTCCGTCATCACTTAGACGGTCACCTTGAGACCAGGAAAATGTGCTATAACCCTTACCGGGTAATAAAAAAGTTTGATTCACACTTTATGGGTAACAAAAAGGGTAACGGTTCGGAATTGGGGTAATTACCCAAACACTGTAATTTTGTTACCAACACTCCGTAGTGGAAGGTTTAATTAGCCAGATTTTGTGTTTATTGTTAATGTATTTAGATATTTTTTTTTATCTTAAAAGTTATGTTTCATAAAAATATACCTTGTTAGTTAATCCACGCGGCTCCACTCGCTTGTACATTGAAAATATATTTAAAAATTACAGAGGAATCTATGTATGATTTTGTTTTATCTTTCTCCAGATTTAATTTCATCAGATTTAGTTAAGCGATTCATGAGTTAAAGCGTAATAGACAAACGGACGTTTAGAATGTTATCATGTCTTGTAGTGATCGTGTTATATTCAAAGATTTTTTTTATTGCAAGTACACTTCCTTTAAAAATTCACTACAATTTATTTCTATACGAAATACATAAAGCTTATATTTTAAAAGTGCGACAGTCAACGTTATTCCTCTACTGGGCAAAAGACCTCTCCACAAACTCCATTCTATTTGGTCTAGCACGGAAATTGTCTACAAAATAAAGCCACCCCTAGCATTTACCTCAAAACGTATTTAACCGAAATACTTCACTGAAATACCAAAAACTCAAAATATAAAACCACCCTTTTAATCACCGGTCTGAGCTTAAACCCTTTATATTAATAACTTTCAAAGAAACTGCGGCTGAAACTTTACCTTTTATGAAGAAAAAAGATAAAATACCTTTCTTTCAGGTCATTAAACTTTCAAGAAGTAAAAGTCTAGGCTGTTAGTCGGATAAAATTATTATGCCTGGTTTTCTGTAGTTATGAGCAGAAATGTATTCATTTATATATTCGAATACGGGTAAAATGCATGTTCGCGTTAATTTCCATGTTTATTATAGTTATATTCTTATATAAATATAATAAACATGCAAGTGGAAGTTTAAAACAAAGTATTTAACCTGTAGAGCGATTTTATAAAACCCGTATTATCGACTAACAAGCATTCTTTATCTTAGGATGCTTGAATAAAATAGTTCTTTAAATTCCGCGAGGGTCGCTGATCGGTTTTTCGAAACCATCGATTTTTTTACAAAATGCTGCTTATATAAGCAGCAGACCTGTATGTCGAGATTAATGGACCAAAATATTCGTGGTAAATGGCTTCCTTTGGACACCTTCCCCATGAAATTGAACTTCAATCTGTGTTACTACAGATACTTTATAAATTTCTTTATACAAAGTTATACAAAATAAGTATTGTAAAAAAAACACAATCTACACGTGGCATTTCACCAGTCTTACTAAGTTAAACTAAAGTAAAAAAGCCTTGTTTCAGTTCGTTTAACTTTCAGCAAGGAGTCTAGGCAGAGAGCAGATATAACGGATTAATTCTCATAAGACAAAAGTTTTAGCCCAAGAGTATGAGCGACATACTTGGCATACCTTATTTTATTACATAGCTGTGTAAGTTATAAGCGGTAGCGTGAGCGGAAGCGGTTGTTAATGATTTACTCAAATTAATTTCAAGCAAAAACGAGGGACAGTGATAAAAGTTAAAACTATAGGCTTTTATTTAGTACTAAAGAATTGTTGATAGAGGTAAATAATCTTCAGAAAATGACTATACTTTTCATTGAAAAAAGTAGCAGCTGAATGAGATAAATGCGAAATAGCAACTCAGTGTCATTTGAGATGACTGATCAAATACAAAAACATTCTGAAGGCATTGTAAAATTTCCTTTCTTTATTTATTTATTGGATAAATAAACATATTTACTATGTAGGTTCCTTAAATAAATTAACACACAAAACACTTTTTAATTTAACTAAAACATTACCTAACTAAACTTAACCCGCTAACCGCTCATGACTTGAACCCTACCCGTTTAAATAAAAGATAGTCCGCGTTCCTCACGTACCTCCATCGACCTCTAATTCAGACTATACGTGAAATGGGTTGTTGCACCCGTTAACTAGTTCGGTTCCCGGCTGAGGCACACAGGAATGTATTCGTCATATTCATACGAGTTGTTGTGAGGTTGTTGACTTGTGGTTAGACTGACGTCAGTGGGTGTATGTTTTTTTTAAAATGGTGGTTGTGTATTGATGTAGTAAAATGTTGTAAACAAGAGCTAGTTATTTATATGAGTGAAATGGCGGTAATGTGTTTTCTAAGGTTTTTATTTTTGCAGTAAGTAATTTATTTGTGGTGTAATTGTTATACAAAAAGTTCAGCTTTTAGAATGATTGAAATACTCTTTTAGCGTCTTTTAGTCAATTAAACTTATTGTTTTTAGTCGCTGATCGGTAATATGGAAACTGTATTTAAATATGAAACATGTTCTATTCAAGTGCAAAACTTAGCTAAAATTCCATTTCCTTAGAATCAACTTATTAATATAAATTGAGTACAAAACTTTTATTATTAGTAGTTTCATTAGCTTTGATAGAAAAATGATAACAGGTAATTTAGATGCAAATTACTAGCATTCTCTGAAGTAGCTAGTTGTTCAGGAATAGCGATCGTTTTATAGTACCCGAATGAAGCCTTAGCAATAGTCATCCTTATTGAGTTGATTACAGCGCCATGCTTGAGAGTATTGGGGTCAATTCCTGGCGCAAAGTTATTGGTGTCAAAATCATCAGATAAGATTTTTTATTGCCGATTACTATCCAATGGCTATGAAGCTTCTTACTATTTGATACTTATACCAAATTTTTGAGATTTTTGTTTGATATAAATAAACGCGTGTTTTTGATAAAACAAAATATGGTATGAAATTCAATTTTGCAGATTTACTAGCTACTAAAAATGAGCCTTAAATTATTTAATAGAAAATCACACAATAAGCCAATCGCTCAGTATACTTTAACATTAGCTTGACCACTAACCACACGATTCTAGGATCTCGCTAATAATACCTAATCTTTACCCATAACTATTATTTTAACCATCTATAATAATGACCTCAGATAAATCTGAACGGCTGTTAGATATCGTTTCTCGTTATCATAAAATATAATTAGCAGGGATGCTGTGGTCAGTTGGTCAGTCACTAATAGAACTAATGTTCTCTATGGTTTGAAGGCATATCAGAACGGAAATGGCTATATATGTACCTAGATATGTAAGACGAGAGAAGTGTATAATGTAGGTATAATTACTGTTCCACTGCTAAGCACGGATCGCGGCCAATTTCATAGAAACATAGTTATGAACAACAAAATGAGTTTCACATTGTGCTCGCGTTAGTATAGTATAACATTATATTACTAAATGGATGTTTCTGTGAAAGTTTACATTTTTTATAAGTTTACCCTAAGTTTTTCTGTATTATCTAATAATTATAATGTCCTAGCCGATATCCGCCTACGGCTGTCAATCTCAATAAAAACGGCCAACGTTGCAGAACTTTGTTTGTAGTGTCCAAGTGTACAATACACAGGTAGACTTTCTATTCTTTCACTCTCATAACCCAATGGGATGGATAAGCGACACGACTATTAAGAGGTCAGGCGCAGGAAGGACGGCGACACGTGCTTTCCGAGGCACATTAAGTTCTTAATTCCGGACAATTTGTGGAAATGTCTTAGCAGAAAATCTCAAGAAAGGCTTTTTGACCCGAATCAGAACTCGATCCCGAGACCTCTTACGCGGCAGTGGCATACACTACCGACCGTGCCACAGAGCATACCTACACATATTTTGTAATATATTCCGCGTTGGAGTATATTATTATGTATGATACTCTATACACTTATAGAAGCGTAAAATAATAAGATGTACTGCAACATAACGCAACTTAGTATAACATAGTTATAAGTAAGTGAAGCTTGTCTGTAGATCTAGAGAGAACTATCGACGTTAAACCCAAAATTAATTTTCAGACGAAAACTTTCTCTTAATCTTCAAGTGCAGTTGCAAGATTGCAAACATAAGTCTTTGCTTTTCTTTCATAGCCGGGACTCAAACTTGGGACTTGACGGATTGTTTCAATCCTCATCTATACGTCTTTATTCCAAGTTAAATATTTAAACAGTACTTGAAACCGCTTTTGACTTGAGAAACTAAAATATTCAGGAGTGAGAGGTTTTTGTTTAGTCTTCAGTTGTGCTTAAGCGTTTATATATTAAATAAGGTAGCTATATAATAAACGAAAAAGTTAATTTTATCCCATGTTTAGTAGGACAATTCTATCAAACAGAATATAGACTAATTGATTGCTTTCTATTTTTCAAATTCAAATACAGGTAATGACTAGGTTGGGAGGTTGTGGGTTCGATTTCTATACATACATACATGAGGATAGCTGAGTAGTATAAGTTAAGTCTCCCACGCAAGTGGTCGAGGGTTCGTACCCGAGGCAACACACCAATGACTTTTCGATCTAATCAATCAAATAAAATCAATTGTTTTTGGTCTATTTTTACTTTATGTCCTTGTTTGTATGTTTGTCAAAGTCTTCGCGACGGAACTCGTTTTAGAACTGAGTTGTTTTCGAGAAAAGTTAAATTATTTTTCAGTAAAATTGTAAAGTATCAAAAATACTCAGTAGAAACTATCAATATCAACGTACATATATCCGAAATTTTAACAATAATTCAAAAACATTGTAACAGAACAAAGGCAATAAATAATAAAATTAACAAAATACATTTGCTTCACTGCATTCCTGTTTGTTTAAATTTATGGCTTTGCAAATTGAAATTATTTAGCAAAGTTCAATGTGAAGGTTGGAGCACACAATCATATCCTTTTGGAAAAAGGATTTTGTTCGATCACAAATTGAACGTTATAATCATAGTAGCGGCACGGCGAGTGGGACGTTTCACGTAGACACCCTTTTTAGACGCCACTGCGATTGTTTGAAAACAAATTGAAGATTTGAGTGGCATTTTTCTCGCTGTTACCATCATTCAGTTTAAAGTGTAATTTTTTGCCTAACCATCAAACTAACATAAGTTACCGTTATGTATATAATATATTATATGTAACATATTATATGTAATATATTATACAACTCCTGCCGTAAGATATTGCTTAGCTCTATTGATTCTACTGTATTTTTGTACTAAGTCCCGTTTACATATATTTATATTTAATTCTTGACGACAAGATGTCAATTAATGGCTATAGTGTAACGAAGCAAAGAGACACTTTACAATATCTTATTAGTATTCGCTACAATAAGCATTCGTAGAATACAGGACAGAGGTGGTGATGCGTTGTTGATCCATTTACGGGTAGATACGTGTGCTACCACCCACAGGCTATTTGTTATAATTACGTACATTCTGAACGGCTAGAGGCTCGGCTATGACCGAGAGCGGCTAAATAATTGGCTATAAGCGTATTATGGTTGATTTGAGTGTTATTACGGCTGGCTAACTGATTCTAAGTACCTTCCTGTAGTGGGTTTATGTTACGTTAAACTGACTGTTGTAATGGGATTTTCGATATTTTGATGAGTTTCAGTTTTATATACAGATACTCTAAATATGGTTAATTGAACTTACTTTTCCCCATTGCTGGTTAAAGTTTGCTTTTGAGATATGAGGCAGTGTTTGAATGACACTCACGTTTTGCGTGATTTTTATCGTTTTAAACCCAATATAACCCAAAACAATGAAATAGGAGTGAGGCTATTGGCATAGACCGGACACGCAAACAAACTCTGCGCTACTATTGATAAACATTGTTATATAATTTATAAAATGCTCATAGCTCTTTTACCAGCCCGGGAAGCATACCATAGACTACATACATGACAGCATTTAAATGTTTATTACGCTACTCAATTATCACTTTTGTTGTTCCATGCTAGGTATAGACCTCTAACTAAGAAAGAAAATAGCTAGTTTCTTCAGTAACTAGTTCATATTAAAGCAGCATACAACAATAAATCATCGCTTAATCCATTCTCTCCAAACGAAACATTCTTCAACACAATTTTAGATCATTACTTTTATTATCCGCGAAACAAAACCGCGTCAAATATTGTTTGACAGGATAATAATATAATATCGCTATTATTTTAAATGGCGATGGTAAATTTCGCGATTAAAACACTTGGCTAATAAATAATGTTAATTATCGGTATTTAAAATTAAGAGTGTAATTATTGTGGGGTAATTATCATCGAGCTTGTTGCCGGAATTTTGACGGTTTGAAAACATTATTTATTAACGTTACAATAAACATATTTGATTTGTGTTTTTATATTTTTCATACCATAAACCCTTAAGTTATTTATAACCCTTATTAGACATAAGAAAATAGCAGTTTGATATTAAATATAAATAATATATGTTTGATATTGTCGTAAAGAAAGTTTTTGAAGAAGTATGTATGTGTATTATTTTCATGAATTAGACACATTGATAGCTCATAGCTTGGATTAACACATATTATAGCCAAGGAAATTTTCCCACGCGGACGAAACCTCGGGTAAAAGCTAGTAATAAATAAATTGTAAACCAAAACTCATAACAATCAAAGTCAAAAACAACTGCATAAAAGCTTGACCAGCCATTAAAACCACTATCACAAGACAATCATACAATATTTCATACAAACTCATACAAAGCCATACATAAATGAGCGTTGTACAAATGATCGTGTGTGATGTATGAGAGCTTCGCTGCTAATGTCCCACTTAGGGTATATTCAGATAGACTGATATTATCAATGTGTTGGTTTGCCTGTCTGTTATACTCTTTCTCCTAAATTACTAAGTAATTGGAAGAGAAGAATCTCTGAATGCCTGTTTTTTTTTTAATTTCATTAGAGTATTGCTAAATTCTGTGCTGGGATACCGATAATTTCTTTTTTTTGTATGTTTTTTTTTAACTATACTATTTAATCATGCAATATTTCATACAAACTCATACAAAGCCATACATAAATGAGCGTTGTACAAATGATCGTGTGTGATGTATGAGAGCTTCGCTGCTAATGTCCCACTTAGGGTATATTCATATAGACTGATATTATGAATGTGTTTGTCTGTCTGTTATACTTTTTCTGCAAAATTACTGAGCATTTCGAATAGACGATAGAATTTCTGAAGCGATTTATTTTGGTCTTTATTGAGTGTTGCGAAAATCCCATGCTAGAATTTATCGATGATTTTTTTATTGCATGATTTTTTAACGATACTATTCAATCATACAATATTTCATACAAACACATACAAAGCCATACATAAATGAGCGTTGTACAAATGATCGTGTATGATGTATGAGAGTTTCGTTGCTAATGTCCCACTTAGGGTATATTCATATAGACTGATATTATAAATGTGTTTGTGTCTGTCTGTTATACTTTTTCTGCTTAATTACTGAGCATTTCGAATAGACGATAGGATTTCTGAAGCGATTTTTATTTTAACTTCATGCGAGTGTTGCGAAAATCCCATGCTAGAATTTATCGATGATTTTTTATTGCATGATTTTTTAACTATACTATTAAATCTTACAATATTTCATACAAACTGCCTCTGTAGCGCGGTCGGTAGTATATGCGACTGCGGTGCGAGAGGTCTCGGGTTCGAATCCTGGGTCGGGCGAAAAAGTCTTTTCTGAGATTTTCTGTTAAGAATTTCTAAGAGATTGCCCGGAGTTAGGAAGTTGAGGTCGAAGACCTCCGTGCCTCGGAGAGCACGTAAAGCCGTCGGTCCTGCGCCTGACCTCTCACTGGTCGTGTCGGTTATCCGTCCCACCAAACTATGAGAGTGATGGAATAGAGAGTGTACCTGTGTATTGTGCACACACTTGGACACTATAAACAAAGTCCTGCACAGATGGCCAGTTTCAATGAAACTGACCGCCGTAGCCGTATATCGGCTGGGAGGACATTATTATTTCATACAAACACATACAAAGCCATACATAAATGAGCGTTGTACAAATGATCGTGTGTGATGTATGAGAGCTTCGTTGCTAATGTCCCACTTAGGGTATATTCAGATAGACAGTCTATCTGTTATAATTTTTCTCCTAAATGACTAAGCATTTCGAAGAGTCGATAACATTTCTGAATGTAAGTTTTTGTATTGGAATTCCATGCGATTGTTGCAAAAAACCTATGCTAAGATTTCCTGTTTTTTTTTTGTTCCATAATAAATAAATAATGTACCCATACCTTGAAGGAAATAAGCCATTGTAGCGGCAAGTTGTATATATTTTTATCCATCATAGGACTATGAACCTAACCAACCAATACTTTTCGAAACTGCCTAAAGCAAAATTTTGAAATCTTCTCTCTTCTCTAGTCCCTGCTTACTCCTATGGGAAGAAGGTGTGATTTTATTTATGTTTGTAAAATGTACTCTCTTTCTACCTATCTGTACTCTCTTTTACATAAGACTACAATTATACTACTTATTTACAGTTTTTACCATTTATAACAAACTTTTTCAATCGCTCTACTGAATACCAAATTACACCCAGTTTAACTCTCAAAAGAAAAGATCCCAAAATCAGAAACGCATAACCAAGTCTCCAACTGTCATTTTTTATCAAATCACGATCTGTCACATTACATACATTTAGCGCGTCGTCTTATCATATTCCCATCAGTGTGTCCGTCCCCTTACAACGCTAATGTGTATCAAAAAGGTTCTGGGGCACTTTAACGTGGCAAAGATAGAAAACGTCGCGGTTGAAAAATGATTTTTGATGAATGAGAATATTTATCTTGTCGTGTTAGCTTTAGGTACTAGCAAATTGATGTGAATGATTGGGTTAAGTGATTTTGTTTGGGTTGATTTATTGATGGGTGGGTTTTGTGTGTTGATGTTTTTGAAGGTAGTGTAAATTTTAAGTTTAATTGGACTCTGCAAATATGTTAAAAGCAAATGTTATACAAATTACATACATAGAGATGATTTTAGACGTCTGACAGTATAGACAAGATTTTTTAATCATAATGTCTTGAATGAAAATATATAATACTAGCAGACCCGTCAGACGTTGAGGACAACGTCTGACGGGTCTGCTAGTATTATTTTAAAATTTTAGTTTAAAATTTTCAAATTAAAGACGTGTAGACAGGAGTCTACACGTCTTTAATTTGAAAATTTTAAACATTTTTAATAATCTAAACTATTCTCAGATCCCCTTGAACACACTCAAAAAAATTCATCAAAGTCGGTCCAGTCGTTCAAGAGAAGTTCAGTGACATACACACTTACAGAAGAATTATATAAGATATCTAACAAGCTTTAACCAATTTGAAACTAGAGTCCGATAACTTTCTTTAAATTAATCGTTTTGTGTATCTCTATAATAAATTTATTTTTGCTGTATTAAGAAAACTGTCAGCTGCAAAAACCGGTGAGTAACTCATATTCTAAATTATGAGTTTTGTTTAGCCCAGCCAGCTGCGAACCTTGCATACAAGACTCTCTTCTTAGTTGTTGCACTATAGTACCATGTAGAAAACGATTTCAGAGTCAATTTCTTTTGCAAAAAGACATAAGCAGAACTATAACACATTTATCCATAGATCCTACACAATACGAATTGAAAACTGTACAACTCGTAATCCGCAGGTACGATCCTTTTTCAGGAAGGCTCGGGCGTTGTGAGAGTTAATCCGAACAATTTTAATTAAGCACAATTTTCAATTAGACACCTCCTTGTTGGTGAATAGTTCGAGAAAGTTTTTGGGACCAAAAATCTGACACTACTGTGGGATGTTGGCTGTTGGATTAGTGAATGGGAGGGAATTGGGGTTTTTTAATATGTGGCAGATGTATGTGTGGTTTTTGTTATTGAAAATTGGGCAAATCGGATAATATACATCACAGATCACATAGGGTTTTTAACTGCAGGTAGAGTCTATTATGATTGCTAATTTATTAACTGATAAACACCATATTCTTTAAATACGAACATTCAAAAATCTACTTAGACATTTAAAAATACTTGCAAACTGAGTCAAAACTAGGATTGTTTGTTTAAATGTCATCGAACCTCAGGACACGTGGTGATTGGCAGAGACGTGGCGACCACATTAATCGTTGCGCAATATGTAAAGTTAAAATTAAGTTTTCGTAATGTGCATAAATTCGTCAAAGATTAAACAAAGACAATTCTTTACAATTAATATTTTAATACTACCACAACGCTACTGAACTTACAAACTGAACTACGATAAATAATGCAAAAAAGAAACATATCTCACATAAAATAGGGACCAATCACAACCCAAGGATTTTTGTTCTAAAGTCTCTGTAAGTATTCTAACCATCATCAGCCTCCATTCTAAACAATACTAACAAATTCTCATTCTAAAAGATTAAACACCACTCAATATATTACCGCAATCTCTTAAATAAAAGGATATATTCACTCACAAAACCTTTGATTACTAGCTACGAATCAACTCCTGTGAAGTATACGTTCCTTTTAAAAGGGATTCTCTGTGTATCTGTTCAGTTCAATTCAATTTGCGTACAAAAATGTACGTACTTTTAAGGTGCACCCCTCACATCGCTTTCCCTCGTGCTGTAACTTTCAGAAAGGTATTTTCCTACTACTAAACAACCGTGTCGAGTCGACAATCGAAAAAATCTTAATGAAAACCAGCGCGATTCTGTACAGTCGGTACTTTCTAATATCGAGTTCGAGTAGTAGTTCTAGTTTGGCATTTAGAATGTATTGCAAAAATAGTTCCTACGACGCCCGCTAGAGGCGCTGATCCGAATGTCATACAAAAATTTTCAGCCTGTTTTTGGTAGTCGATAGTGGTAGTAAATTGAGGTACAAATTGTAAGAAATAGTGCTAAAGTACACAAAGACTATTTAAGTAATTTTAAATGTCAATCGTTAATATGAACTGCTGAAAATCGTCTTATAAATTCCGAACTGAGTACAATTCTTATTATTCCTACTACTATCGAAAAATTTTGTACGAAATCTGAATAGCGCCCCTAGCGGGTGCTGTAGGAACTAGTTTTTAATTCATTTTAAATGCCATATTTTCACTAGTCGGTAAAATCACGCGAACATGTTGCGAACGGTGTTCGCTGTTACGTTACAAGCAAACGTTTCAAATGAGGGATCACCTTTACACGAGGGTAGACTGCTTTCCTTAATAATGTAAGTAGAGGTTAGGAGTGCGTTCAGTTGACTTTGAGTTTATTTATGTAATGCTTTTCTATTAATGTCTGTGTGTGTTTGTAAAGCGCCTTACGAACATTCCAGAGCATTTTCATTGGCGTTTTTATGAATAAAGATAGAAAAAATAATGCTTTTTATTAAATTTTCAGTAATTTTGCAATAACTCTGCTTTGTATTTTGAAGTAAATTAATAGGCAAAAGTTAATTGATATTTTCATACATAAATATATATTTGAAAATAAGACATGCATTCATATATTTGTTCGCGACTGAATGTAAAAGGTGCAATTACATTTAACACAGTAATATCACAAATTAAAGACTTTAATTTTCTATTCGTAACCATATTGCAAACATACAAAAAAATACAATATTTTGTATAAAGTTTACAAAATTAAGGATATTTGGTTTTGAATTCAAATGCGAAAAGTTTAAAACGAAACTTTAATTAATCACACACTAAGACCTCCCTCGTGAATCAATTCATCTATTGGTGAAAACTATATGAAAAGCAGTTCAGTAGGTTAGTAGTAAATATGAAACAGACAGACAGACAGACACGGAAACGTACAGTTACTAGCGTACGTAGTAATTATTAGAAATTAGTTATCATAAATAGCAGCTTATAAATGCATCTACAATTATCATACATGATTTAAAGTTAATTAATAAAAATGTCAGTTAGATTTACTAAGTGATAAAATACTAATGACCGTTGGCTTGGAAATGATATTAAAAGTTCCAAGACTATTGGCAAGTGACCAACATATCTTGTGAAGAAAATTTACTGCTTCTTTTAGAGTACGAACATTTCTCTTCCTTTTATAATTTTTGGCTACATCTTCAGACGATTATTGTCATATTTCAGCTAATTTACACTAACACCTAATGTATCAAACATGTCGAAATTATTCTAGCGAATCGCTATACATACATATTCCTGTAAAAACTCAAACTTTGTTTAATAGTTTTAGAGCTTACCTATGAAAAGACAGAGAGAAAAACGTTGTGTTGTTCGCTATTACAACATTATTTTGGTTAGAAGGACATTATTATCAATAACAGTCAGGTAGTTGAAGCAAATACCTTCCATGGGGTTGTCGAGGGTTTAAATCCTACGCAGTACACGAAATACTAACCCACTACTCATCCAGGGAGCAAACTTCAGTCTAGCCGTGGAAGAACTTGGAGAATACGATTGCTTTCCCATACACATGTACCAGTAGAAAATCACTCCTGAAAATTACTTTCACTAAATAAATTTCGACCAAAAACTTCACAACCCAAAATAACCTAAACACACCATAAAATTTTATCAAACCCATTCAAAAAGATGAATCATTAACACAGATTCATTTGAAAATCAATTTAGCGGGAAACAAAATGCCATCTTACGGGCAAAGCGAATCAACTGGCTGTCTTATCATTACGGTTTATGGCCTTAAGTACCCACAAAGAGAGATTAGTATTCTTTTCGGGGCGGCAATAGATTAAATTAAGTCTGATAAGGCCCCATGTTACAGATAAGAACCGACAGACAAATATTTGGCTCGGAATTAAGATTGATTCACACTGGGAAAAGATTTCCTTTCGAAAAATATACTACGAGAGAGCTTAATGCAGAATTTTCAACTGACTCGTGAGTGTCATGGAGTTGATTATGACGTATGGGTAAGTTTTTTGTTACTATGGTCTATCTACTACTTACTGGCTAGCAGTCAATGAATTTTGTATGCAAATTCATCATCCAAAGCAATTTTTCAGGAAAGGTTTTCTTCTAGTAATCCTATAATTTACTTTTTGTAATTTATTAAGTTTTTCTGGGATCGCTAATTTCCTTTCAATGGTTCTTACACACATTTTTTAACCAATTACTGTCCCACTGTAGGGCGAGAGTCTCTTCCCAACCTAGGGAGGGGCTAGGCCTTGAGTCAACCAAGCTGGCCAAGTGTGGGTTGGGAACTTACTTACACACATAACCTACTTTAATTGAAAAAAACTTAAAATATCTACCTCGCAGTTTACTTATTAAATCATTTAAAAAAAGCAGTGATATGGGTACAGTCATGTACGTTAATCGTGTTTTTTACAGCTTGGGCTTTCTAAAGCCTTCTAAAAAACAAGAATAAATATGTCAAAAACAATAAACCAGATACTTGAGGATCAGAATGAAATAAATATTACTTCTATCTAGTATGAACAAAGCTTAACGAGTAACTGTAGGTACTTTGATCTACATTTCTCTCCAGTCTTCAAGAATGTTTGATCACATTTTATGGGGTTTTAAATTAAAAGGGCGATGAGGGTTCAGTTATAATAGGTATTTGTATGTAGTAGGTACTGTTTTAAGACAATGAGGGTAGTGATAACATAAGAATTGATGATAGAATGAAGTTTGTTGGATAAACTAGACGTATAAAAATAATATAAATAAATATCATTGATAAAATTAAATATCATTGGACAACATATTGTTATTCTTTTCAAATTAAAGAAAAAGAGCAAGCCGTGAGTTCGCATATTACAGCGAGGTGACCACGTTAATCAATGCGCCAGACGTGCAGTTACTATGACTGCCTAAATTACTTTTTTATTCTATTCACAATAAAAAAACGGTAAATATTTCAAACAAAGTCCCGATCAAAAGCTAGTATGATATAAATTAATCCGTCATAGCGGAAGCAATAAATCGGCTTATAGAAATCAATGGTCAATCAATAGACGGGAAGCGAACCCCATACCATTGATCACTGTAATGTAGGAAGTGGTTACACACACCATTGATCTATGGGAGGTAATAAACTATGGCTTTTTCTTAGAAATTATAGTAAAAAATAGTAAAGATGAATTTAGCAGTAGGATTGATGAGCAAACTGCTTCTGTGGTTAGGTCGATAGACTGACTAGATGTGACTGCTGTGTTCTCGGGTTCAATTCCCGGGTCGGATCAAAACGTAGTACCGGGTACTTCGGGTTTTAACTGCTGTGCGGGTGTTTCGGGTTTGATTCCCGGTTGAGTCACACCCGAGATTTTCTTTTAATTATTGCCTGGAGTTAGAAAGCTAATGTAGACCTTTGTGCCTCGAAGAACATATAAAGCCGTCGTTCCTGCGCTCGACTTCTTACACACCATATTAGCAAAGTTTGTGGTTTGATTCCCGGGTTAAGAAAATTGAATAAAAATCGTATTTCTCTTAATTTATAGCAAAATTTTTAAATATTGTCATAAATGTCAAAACCTCTTTGAAATACATAAATCTATCATAGTAACCCTTACTCGTAAACAAAAATATTTTCACCAAAAAATGATTCAAAATAATTTCAGTCAAGCCAAAGTCTCTAGAATTTTTTAATTAATTATAATATTATTAAAGAGTATAAAAATGTTGAGTAAAATTTAATAATATTACGCCCCTGAGTGCCGGCGACCTATTTATTTAATAGGATAATGAAACAAGGCCGTGCAAAGAAACGCACTTGATGTTTTTATCAAAAGTTTCATCAATTTTGGATAAAATATTAAATTTTTAAAACAAATGGCTAGGGACAGATTTAAAGTATATATTATTAATGAAAAAGTATGTTTCGTTTTTACGCCAAAATCTTTTTTTTGAAGGCTACTCCCGCAGTAAGAATTGCTACTGTGTCGCGGGGACGTACAAACATACAAACAACGGACACAAAGTACAACCAGACCCAAATTAATTATTTGTGCGATCCACAAATAATTGTTCTGTGTGGGAATCGAACCCACGACCTCCCGGCGCAATGGTAGCGGCGTAGTGACCTTAACTACTGCGTCACGGAGGCAGTCAGACAGAAAGTCAGAAATCTGGTGTAACGTTCAAGGATAAGTTTAGCAGGGTCAGTATCAGCCATCAGTCTAGCCTTACTTCCAACTATGTTGGAGTCGGCTTCCAGTCTCACCGGATGCAGCCGAATACCAGTATTTTACATAAAGCGACTATCAGACCTCCACAATCCAGTTACCTGGGTTATAATACGATACCCTACGGTAAGACTAGTTGTCAGACTTTCAAGCTTCAAGCATACACAATATTGCAGGAAATATTATATGTCAGATAATATTCATCTAATTATAATTATATAGATACTAGTAAAGAATCATTTCGTTTTAAAAATAATCTCATTTCCTATATTCATGGGCGCAGTTTAAATAAATTTTGTTCTATAAGTGACCGTTAAATTTTACTATGAAGGTAAGTGCGGTAATAACGTTTTTCATAATTTTAACAAATAGATATCTTTTAAAAAATCTGTGATTTTCTGTTTTATTTTAAAGTGCAGTTTTATAATTAAGACAATATTTTTGCTTTAATTTTTTCGAGAATATAATTTACATCTTTTATTTAGAATAAAATTGTGTACTATATCGGAACTAGCAACTGGCTAGCTACAGAAAAATGTTGTATGAAAATCTCATCAGCGCCCCTAACGGCTGTCGTAGGAACTATTTTTTTAGTAAAAAATCTAAATGTCAAACTTTCGACACTCGATAGTGCCAACTGTAAAGAATCATGCTACTAGTTATTAATTAATCTACTCATAAACAGAACTATAAAAATACGTCTCACTTTTTAAACTATAAATTTAAATCACAATCAAATATATTACCCGAAAAAGCGTAACTTTCTTTAAATCTACTTTAACAGTATTAAATCTAAAGATCCATTATTTCAACAGCCGGGACCGAACCCCACACCCCAATATCTCAGCCCCGTATAAAGTATTACCGTCTGAATTCGATAAAAAGCGTTAATATTCGCAAAAGGATGAGTTTACGATAAAAGGAGGTCACATTGGAAAGTTTTTATATTTAAAACTTAGATTACAATAAATCTCTTTTCCTAATAATGGAGTAGTTTTTATAGAGATATTTTATGTGAATTTCTTTTGTTATATTGTGTTTTGGAAAGCTTAGTAGTAATTGGGCTCTTTGCCCAGCAATGGGACGCTCACACAGGCTTTGAAAAACATCTCGATTTAGATAATGGGATTTAAATAGTTAATAACAGGACAAGGAGAAAAAGTCATTCAAAATCAAAATAATATTTTATTAATTTAGGTCAAATTAATATTGACACTTATGATAGACGTTACAATAACTGAATCTACCACTAGCTCGGAAAGGGGGTAGAGCCTTATGAGAAGAGCTAGCAAGAAACTCACGGCCACTCTTTTAAATCGTCAAAAGTTTTACAATGTGGTTGTTACAATAATTGATCATGCGAGGAGCTGCCAACAATTAGTGATATTCCTTATAGATAGTAAACTGTCGGACTAAAGATAATAAAAGACCAACAGGAATCTAAACATATGCTTATAATAAATGGTTATAGGTATACGAATTAGGAATTAGTAAGCTATCTGAAACGCAAAAAAATATCTGTTCCATTTAGGAATCTACTACGCCCAATGCAAGGGACTAACACAGCAAGTACGGTAACCTTTGCGCCAGTAGTTAATTTGTTTTATTTTATTTATTCACGAAGACACAACACAACGACGAATATAAATACATTTATTCAAGACTGCATTTTCAAAAAATTGCCGCATTCAAAAATATGTTCCACTTTTTCATACCGCAGTCTTTTAAACAAAAAGAATTTACTATGTGCATCGTTATATTTATTTAAAACAAAGCCTTTATTTTTAATAGGATGAATACAAAAATAGTTTGAAAGTGCATGCGAATAACGATGCGAGCGAGAAATAATGGGGGTAGAGTGGTCTCTACGTGTGACTCTGCGCTGTTTAAAAATAAACTTGTATAAACTTTAGCTGTTTTGTGTCATATTTTATCTTGAATTAGTCGTTATGTAGTAGAGAAGCTCGTGGTTAAGAAACGCGGGAAGAAAGAATCTCTCGGGTTAAGCTATGCTTGCCGAGGTTGGTCAGTGGATGGGTGACCATATTATGCATACTTAACGCCTCTATATTTCGAAAAGCATGGTAAATTGTTGGTCCCGGTTGTTATTCAAAAATCTTTGACAGTTGTTGCTAGTATTCAGAAGCTGAAAGTCTGACAACCAGTCTTATCGAAGTATCGTGTTATAGGCAATTGGGAGGTGAGGTCCACGTAAAATACAAATATTCAGCCAGTGAGACTGCAAGTCACCTCCAAAATAAGTAGTTAGAAGAAAAGCTAGGCTGAATGAGTCATAATAATATAGTATTAGAAAAATAACGTAGTTTCGTTTTACTTGTTATTAAATACTAGAATTTGCAAATATTTGATTTAAAGAATAATAAAAAATGCCTTTGAATTTCAAAGTCCTTTAAGCTCCTACGCTAATGTCAATCTGTTTTACTCGGAACGGACCGTTTCTGTTTGAAAATTCTATGTACCTAGTTTACAAATGTACAAGCCTGAGATCAAAAGCTAGCTGGAAAATTCCCAACATAGCCTATATCCATGTAATATTTAATCAAAATCGGTTGACCCGTTGGACCGTAAAAGCGGAACAAACAAACTTACTTGCTCATTTAAAATTAACATGAAACATTGTTGATATTTCGAGCTATTGTTTGAGTTGAGCCTCTCCGGTACAGAGGGCCGTTTGTCACGTGTGGGATTTGATTCCCGGTTTGTGTTTTTGTGGTTAACGTTTGAAGATTTTATTGCTATTTAATTTTGCAACTTATATGGGAGTCGTTTTTGTTGAAGTTTTGGCTTATCTGGATATCGAACACGAGGTTTTTACAGAAGACTTTTGTGGGACTTTTTGACGTAAAAGTTGTGTCTTTATATACACCACGGTCAGATACTTTGCTAGTTACGACAGTTACTATCATTACCGAAATGCGCTTCTACCTGTCCCACGTACGTTATGTGTATTTAATCATACATACTACTCCTTAGACTTCGCCGTATATAACACGTAAAATAATTATGCATATCTAAGTATAGCCAAACTATATTATTACTTATACTCGCGCGCGTCCTGCAACCGCTCTGAAAGTTGCAATAGAAATTCCTGATACAGGCTGCGCCCCGTGGGGTTGTCATAGTTATAAATAAAATTTTGTAATACTGAAGTGATAAAAATAATTTTATAAATTTAACCCATTAATGTCCCACTACTGGGCAAGGGTCTTCTTCCTTAATGAAGGATTGGCTAGACCTGAGTCCACCACGCTAGCCAAGTGCGGGTTGGGGACTGGTAATAATTGTTTTTTTTTATTTGTTAAATTTTACTTTAGAGACTCGGGTATCAAACCCACGTACCTTGCATTGCGGGAACTGTTCGGGCGGCCGACTGACTCTCCAGCCCAGCAGCGGCGGTATGCACACGAGCGCGCTCATGAGCCACACCGCTGCGATCATGAGCGCCGCTCGCGCTGGTGTGCGCTTCTTTAAGTAGTCTACTGCCTGTGGACAAAGAAAAAATACATTATAAGCGAGAAAATTTGATATAACAACATACTTGCGGCATACCCCGGCTTTGCCCCGATTACTCCATAACATGTATCTACATATACTCGTATTATTATGATACACTAAAACTGCAAATAATTTCGATCTATCTGTTAATAGAATTCGTATGACAATCAATTCAATAATTATAATTGTTATCAAATATATAAATCATAAAATAATAATTATTATCAAAAATATTTTAATATTATTGCAAACAGACGGACATTCATCGCTACATTTATAACTGACCAATTGAGTAGGACTATAATTTTAAGCGTTACTCTCTTTTCCACCACGCTCAAGGCCCCGTAACCAACATCTATCTAACGGCGAAAAATCAGACATCTAGGGACTCGACTTTCTAACTCTAGAGCTTTAAATTTATCTAATAATTTCTTTCCTACAATATCTTCTTTCAATAAACTAATTTTACTTAATTCTTAATACCTTTACAAAAAAACAGAAATTCACCTTAACATAAAAAGCGTCCTTAGAGCAAACATTTCCAAAAAATTCTTATTTAAAAACGGATACTTTTCCCATCAAATATTTAGAAAAGGAAATGAGGTGAACTAAGACTGTTCTTTTGATTGTAAATATTAAACCTTTTTAATTGTAAACTTGAGCTTGTTGTATTTCGTTAATGTAAATATAACCTCTTGAGATCTTGGAGATTAGAAGAAAGAATTAAAATTGCTTCTAATGGTAAATAAGAATTTAGAAGATAAGGCCGTTTTGGGAATGATTCTATTTTTATAGTATTTTTTACACTTAAGTTTTGACGAAGGACATGCATCCAAAACTTTTCCAAATTCTTACTAATGTTCTAATTGTTTTGCGAAAGTTTGCGTGTTTGTGACTCGGTAATCAGAAAACTACTGAACGGTTTTTGATGAAACTTCACAGTGCTGTTGATTATGTAGCAGAATAACACAGGCTATAGAACTTGAACGGAGCCGTCGACAAGAGCAAATAATAAAGGCAGAAAATTTTTGATATTTGTTATATCTGTTTTACGCAACTCCCTTGTAAAATTAGTAATAGTTAAGTCTCAAAAGTTTAAAGATTAATTTTTTGCATGGCTGCCACTCAATTACACAAAAAAAATGTTTTTCTATATTGTCTCAGAATATGATTTATCTCAACAAGAGATAAACAATAAATAAATAATAATAAATGGAGGATAATACTTCGAAGCATAGGGCACTCTCACTTTCTTTTACTTTTAATATATATTTTTTTCTTTTCGTTTTAGATTTTGTTTATACAATAGTACCTAATTTGTAAATATTCTTTTCATGTTTCTTCTTGTTTTCTATTTTTCGTTATATGTAAAATGTTACTTGATCACTTATTATTATTATCAAATAAAAGACTACAAGTATCTCAACAGGTACCCACATAAATAAACACAGCAATCAAAATAGCGTGAACATAATCCATCTACATTGAGTGCGTCTGACTGTTTGTACAATGTCTTGGCATGCATTATGCAGTTGAATTTAGATCTGATCGTAATATCGGGAATGTGGCACCGTCAGAAAGTATTAGATGTGATATATAACAGATAAATAAGGTGAGAGGGCTCGTGTCTTGTGTTGTAGTATATGTTTGTGTGTCTGTTTGTAGCTAAATATAACAATCACTCAAGAATGAACGTTAATCTTTGTTAAAATGAGTAGAGAAGGAGGAGATTGAGGACAAATACTGCTTTGACGGTGAAGGAAAACAGCGTGATGAAAACTTGCATGCCTAAAAATTTGTTCATTTATTGAGGGCATGCAAAGTCCCCAACCCTCATATGGCCAGCGTGGTGGACTCAAGGCCTAACCCCTCCTGTCGTTTGGGAGGAGACCATTGCCCAGCAGTGGGACAGTAATCGTTAAAAGAAAACTCATAAAATTCATATTACGATGACTTATTTCCTTTTTACTACACATAGACTACACATACTTACCTACATGCAGTAGAAGTGAAATAGTATAATTTGCCAAAGCCGTCGTCAATGGATATTAAGATTAGAAGTTGTTTACAAAATTCAATATTATATTCAAAAATTCAGCCACAAATTGTCCTTACCCGAGAACCAAACCCAATCTCGAGACCTAACTTTGAAACAGCATATACCTGCGCTGATACGTTAAGCTTTTCAAAGTAAAACGCGTGTTTGCGTTAATTCTAGTCACCTATTATATAGCAATAGAATTGTCTCAAGTAACTTAAAATATCTTTTTCCATTCCAGGACTCAAACCTAACTCCATCTTTAAACAAAGACCAGGCAGTAAAACACACTTACCCCCTAAATTGACCCCATTGACCGTATTACAGAGCGCTCGAAGCACCCAGTTAACCGACACTGTAAATCGTAGCGAGTGTAATGTGTTTGGCTCACAAACTCACACTACAACTAGAATAAGTCGAGCGATGTTATGACAAAACACAAAATAATATTGCACGGAGATGTTTCAAGCGTAGTTCGTATTGCTAGATGAGACTTGGTATTTTTGGTTTATTTTGGTAAGCTGTTAACTTTGTAGCCATTGACTTAGTTTGGTTATTGTATGGTGCGTCACGGGCTCGGTTTATTTATATAGCAAGCCTATCTGCGACATAGCTCAGTAAAAATTTCGATCGTCTAGGACTGAGGTAAACAAACCATTTTCGTCATTTATTTCACAAAATTCCCGTTACGAACCCATCTCCAATGTCTATGTTAGTCATGTAAAAAATATGTAAAAAATAGTATAAACTTTTTCTTAAAAGATAGCTATCACACCAATAGAGAATGTCTTAACTTAGAAAAGCCTTATTTACACGATTTATCTAAATTACACTTAATAATTTTAGTTATATCAACAAATAGAGCACCGTAAAATGCGTAAGCCTTTGGGCTACTTATATTCTAAGCGACGAATTTTGTATACTTCTGTCAACTGTGAAACTTGCATACAAAACTCTCTAGTAACTTGTTCAGCTATAAGTTCAACCGCTTCTTACCACTTTCAACCGGTTACAACCGATTAAAAGCAGTCATATCCAGTGGTATCTAGTTCGTTACAACGCGTGTATATGACAGGCTACAGACTGGTGCGCGCTTACGATAAATCACCCGAAACAATTCGACATTCCACAAATGGCCTCCAAATGTGAACGATATTATTAATATAACGCTAGTTCTGCTGCGTCAAGGGAGTAAGCAGTATTTGTAGTTATCGCTGTAATCAATCAAATGACGGATGTGTGGGATTTGTTTTCGGTGCATGTTGCAAATAGAACGGAAAGAGTGGACTATTGTTAGGTAAATGTGATGTGGACTAGTTTTTTGTTGGATAGGTTTCTGAATGTATGTATTTTGGTCTGTTTTTCCGTTTTTTCTGTCTGTTATTTTGGGCTATGTCTATGAGGGTAGTCACAACTGGCGGTCCTGTATAATAAGATGTATAGACGTGAATGAGACGAGGAAAGTTTGAAAGACCGTACCAAATTCTTTGGTGACTGCCTACCCCTATGGGAAAAAGGTGTGATATAAGTATTCGATAGCCTCATACCAGGTTCAAGAGGTGAATGGGTATTGGCGATTTTTGAGCTGTAATTTTTTCTTAATTACCCGTGTCTGAAATCAAACCCCACATGAATGGTAGTTGAATGAAAAAAGATATTTGAGCATAGCCAATTATACTTTAGTGCTATTCCATAAAAGCCTTGTATTCTCAGGTCAGACATGTTGGTCAAGCGTGAACTCAATCACAGGCAACGCCGCGTGATCGTAAAGTTTACGACACAAGAATTCACGGCTATCATCTGTGTTTTGTGTTATGACCATACTATTTGTTTTATTGTAGGATATAGTTAATACGTATTGTTTTATGTAAGGGGCTGGATTTATATGATATTGTTTGTAATAATGCAAGTTAAATGACTTTTAAAATGTAATGAAGAGTAGAAGTAGTGGTAATGTACGTATTTGCAGATCATAAAACTGTCAAACTAAAACACTCGTGTCTCAAATTCCTGTTTGATTGTATATTTATGCAATTTTATTAGGGCAAAAATTTGGCACTAGTCTGGCCCTATTATACATACATACATAAAACCACACCTTGTTTCCCACATGGGGTAGGCAGAGACCAGAGAACGCCGCTTGCTGTGATCTCTACGTACTTTTCTTGCCTCTTTCACATCTATACATGTTGTCATACAGGATTGCCAGTTACAAGTACTACGCACCTAAGCTTTTTGCATGACATCACCGATATGATCTGTGTATGGCTTTGCGCCCTTTAGTATGTGTTCCAGTAGCTTACTACTTCTTTCTGCCTACATGACTATGGTTTCAGTAATCAGTGAAGATATACAAATAATCCATATTTGTTGCCGATCTATAGGCAACAGAAACAAAGATTTTTTTAACTCATTAAAAGACGATCCCACATTGAAATATGTCAAATATCTTACCAAATCCTTCGTCATGGTCACCCTAAACCATCAAACTTTTATAGCTCATGTATGTTAAGTTATAAAGTCGGAAACGTCTTGGTTTTGACTATAAAAGAGTGTTACACTACAATTTAAACGTGCCTCAATGTTGCTGTATAAAGGGCTGGGGTACTTTGCATATAGCATACATACACATACGTTCATACAAATATACATACAAAACTTAATTATGATGAGAATGTAAGTGCAATGCTTAAATGCCATATCAATATTACTATGGCTGCTATCAGAGGTACGAAACCCAGTCGGCATAATTACCACGTTATAATTAATTACTTTACCATTCCTTTAGTATATGCGACCACAGAACATGTATTCGTATATGATGAGAACGCATTTGGTGCAATGGTTAGAGTGGTTGCCATATCAATATTACTATGGCTGCTGTCGTAGGTTCAAGACGCAGTCGGCATAATTTAACACGTTTTATGTGATTTTTTACAAGTCCTTTCAGTATATGTGGCCACCGACCATGTATTTGAAAATTTGATATCAATTTATTTTTGTCAACATACCTTTGTATGATAAGTGTCGGGTTCGATTCCGAGGTTGTGCAAAACAAGTCAACAACGGATAATCTATACTATCTATACTAATCTATACTAATATTATAAAGCTGAAGAGTTTGTTCGTTTGTTTGTTTGATTGTTTGTTTGTTTGTTTGTTTGATTGTTTGTTTGTTTGAACGCGCTAATCTCAGGATCTACTGGTCCGATTTGAAAAATTCTTTCAGTGTTAGATAGCCCATTTATCGAGGAAGGTTATAGGCTATATAACATCACGCTACGGCCATTAGGAACGGAGTAGTAACGAAAAATGTTACAAAAGCGGGGAAAATGATGTGACGCAAGCGAAGTTGTGCGGGTCAGCTAGTTAATTAATAAGGTGTTGTAATCTTTAAATGTTACCGCATTTAAGACCCGTTGTATGATTATATTGTCCAAATTGGATGTATTCTCATAGAGAGCGTAATATTACCTATAATGCAGTATCGCGTTAATTTACTGGTTATAGTAGTTCATAAATTATTAATTTTCTAAATAAATTTACACTAATTGTGCCTTTATATTACAGGAATGTAATTAATATCTTTACAAACTGTTTTCACAGTAACATTAACAATATACGCTGTAAATAATAAACGATCATTGTAAAGCATAATCAATAAATCATTCAACATTTGGTTCGCTAAACTATACATTTTAGTATACTATAATACTAGAGGCTGCCCGCGACTTCATCCGCGTGTAACCTCTCCCCGAGTAAATACCGATCCCTCGGGAACTTAAGGATAAAAAGAATTTCACACGAACGGAACCGCATGAGTCAGCTAGTATCAGTATAAAACACATAATTAACAAATATTGTTAGGCATTATCACCCACATATGGCTTACCAAATAAGTAATATACACACAATAAATTCATTTGATTACAATAATAAACCACCACAAACCGATTTTATCTAAATTGAGGCGGTTTGAACCGGTATTATGCGGTTTTCTATGTATAATAATTTGGTGTCTGTCAGTTGCAAACTTGTGGGCAACTTAGTTTCGAAGTTGGATTAAAATTGCATGCATGCATTAGTGTGCATGCATGATTAATACTTTGATTGAAAATGGTGATAAGAGCTGCTTATATCTTAAAGTGTGATGTAATGAACTAAATAATAAATAATTTTTTGAAGACATTGTTTTTTTATTATTTACTGAAGATGTTAAGATATAATATAATTGCTAAGCTATGAAAATAAAACAGTTATTAAACTATTACAACACTGCCGCCCGCAAATTTATTTCCGTCAGTGGTAAAAAATATTCTGTGTTTTAGGCCGTAGGGTGATGCCTCATAGCTCATGTTCACAAAAACAATCGTAGTTGTAGTAATTACACAAACAGATAAATATTAATTTATTATAATTACTATACCCTTAAGAATCGGTACTGATATCATTACGTAAGTAACTCTATTTTTACATCTAATATATAAAATTCTCGCGTCACAGTTTTCGTCACCGTACTCCTCCGAAATGGCTTGACCGATTCTCATGAATTTTTTTTTGCATATTGAGTAGGACTGAAAATCGGCCAACATATATTTGTCATGCCCCTAAGTGACACTTTTTTTTTAATTTTTTATGGCAAAACAACGTTTGCCGGGTCAGCTGGTTTATCTATAATAATTATACTTTTTAGTTCAAAAAATAAATTATTCATATAATATAACAATACTATCTGTCTTTAAAACATTTACAGAACATAAAAGTCTTGTTAAACATGAAACAAAGACATTGTTATCTAAATAGTATCAAAAATATGTAAATAACATTGCCACTAAAAGTACTTCAGTATGTATGACATTATTTTTGTATAAATATGTTTTCGCAAATGGTAGTAATAGATAGTATCTGTCGTTTATCATGTAAATTGTTATTTAGGGGACTGGGCAGTACTTGTTACTGGTATAATATGTCAAATTTTATGGCCGTTTTGTTTAGTGCAAGGTCAAACTACATAATGTGTTATATATAAAATGTCTGTTTTGTCCGCTAGAAATTTGCATCGAAACTATTTTATAAGATATAGCTGACCCGCGCAACTTCGCTTGCGTCACAGAAGAGAGAATGGGTCAAGATTTTCCCCGTTTTTGTAACATTTTTTATTGCTACTCTGCTCCTATTGGTCGTAGCGTGATGATATATAGCCTTTCCCGATAAATGGACTATCTAACACTGAAAGAATTCTTCGAATCGGACCAGCAGTTCCTGAGATTAGCGCGTTCAAACAAACAAACAAACTCTTCAGCTTTATAATATTAGTGTAGATGAATTTTCAAAATAAAAGATTTCATACAAATCTCTTTCCTCCTGTGATTAGATGCTAATATGTAAATTAAGTGTATCGTTGTATTAGACATTAATTTCTAGGTATTAGACAATAACTGAGAGGATAATTTTAGGGTTCCTTGTACCTAGTCACAAAAGTGGCAGCTTACCACTTCTGGGGCAGTATCAACATCAGTTACGTGAGTGTTGAAAACCACAGTTAAATCAACATAGGTAAATACACATATTTATGATTGTCAACGCCAGGGTCAACGAACCGCTGCAGCGCAATTGGCCAAAAAACTGGCCTGATATGGATAAATATAGTAAATTATACCTATATATTGCAAATTTTCGATACTCGATAATATACAGACTCGCGTTTCTGCATATGATTATGGAAATACAATGAGTTATGTGAATGAATATACCTCCAGTTTAAGACACAATGAAACGAATTGGCAGAAAACTATGCTATTCTTTTCCGTCACCTATTACTGCTGGCTACATTTTGTCCGTCAGTCCATACTTCAATCGGCGCAGTAAATAAATGTATCCTATAAGCGCTTGCTTCCACTTTACTCGCATTACTGAGATCATTCTGGCAGCTATGTTGATCTTCAACGATCGATCCGTGGTTTATTGTATCGATACCGATTTAGATTCCATGGTTTGACGTTTGGTATAATTTATAAGCTTCAGGGGGGCTATCACGTATCTTAGTTGACAGCCATTTGAAAGCCACTATGCTGTCCATTGTTTTCTCCCTTAGATTATAGTGAAGAATACGTTATGTCAAAGCAGCAATGTACTAAATAGTGACCATAGATTTGACGTATACTAGTTGTCAACTGAGATACGTGATAAGCCCACTGGACATATTTTTATCAAAACAGTGCCATTTACGATTAAATAATTTTGTAAAACAAGAGTCTTCATAAAAAAAACGTACACAAAAATCTCACAAACATGAAATCTCTCACACAAAAAATCGTTCCGTATGTGAATGTAATCTGCCATATCTTATGTAACGACAGTCGCAAAACTCATACATGTATCATTAATAAAACATAAATTACTAAAGATTAAAATAAAGTTTTTGTTATGTAAATTGTAGCGTAGTTAATCCACTTTTTTTTGTTTGTGCCATACTTACTCCGGCGTCACTAAACTTTTATATTACTTACCAGTGGAGATTCTAAATGTAGCTATGTACATAAATTTAATTACACTTTTCTTACTACGTTTTCTGACACTTGGCCAATCACGGAGCAAAATTTCCCACATTATACAAAGATGTTACAAATATTGCGTCTTCTTTTAACTTGCACCACACACAATCATAATAGTTATTGATCCTCAGATATGTATAGATCGTTACAAATATTACAGACGTTATACACTCAGTATATAACGATAGACGTCGGTCAGTGCAGACAACAACCGGCCATTTCTGTTACAATGTAGTTTATGAAACATCTTGTGTACTCATAATAGAGATATATAATAGATGACGGTAGTTTATCTATTCAATGGCGGTTTTTTATATGAGTTTTAACGATATTAATTGGATAAACTACCGGCAAATGTACCTCAGAAACCGGGGGTAAGCAATTCGTGATTCTGTTCAAGGAAAGCTTAGTTTCAAATTGGTCTTTGTTTGATTACAGGTATTCAACTGTCCATAATTATTATTCACGTGCAACATTTTCTTTCAAATGTTTAAAATACACCCGATATGAAGCGAGCATACTGCAACGTACCGGTCTTTACTCTGGGCTTATTGAGTCATATTTTAAAATAAACAAGAAATAACCAATATCCCGACCATGGCTAAGAAACCGAAGCTTTGTGCTTATTCATACTATCTGCCTCAAAAGTAGTACTAAACTACTACTACTACTACTAAATAAAAGTCAACTCTCGCATTAGTGCAGGAGTTGGCATTGCTCTTGTGTCTCGGGGAGTTTTACAAACATACAAACAACGGACACAAAGTACAATCAGACCCGAAATAATTAATTGTTCCGTGTGGAAATCGAAACCACGACCTACCGACGCACTGGTAGCAGCGTAGTAATCTAAACCACTGCGCCGCGCCTGATAGAAAAATCGAACGAATCGAACCCACGACCTGCCAACGCAATGGTAGCTGCGTGGTGACCTAAACAACTGCACCACGGCTGATAGAAAAATACCACCTACAGGAGTAAGTACCCTGTAGGCAGTATTTTTCTATCAAACTCGAATTTGCTACACAAAACTTTATCGAGCCCTAAATAAACTCAGAAACAAATAACTCACGAGCTTCTCTTTCGTAATTCGACAGGCTCTTACTCAAATAAGGTTTGATTCACAGCAGCCAATCACTCAACGGGACAAGAGTTTACTTCGGCCAAATATTTTCACCTTCGTCCGAGAATAACATATGCGTCGAGTTTACCCGAAGATAGGGGAAAGGAGTTTGAAAGGCGGTGATTAATACATCGTGGAAGGTTTGTTAGGCCGTTTTTGGTAGATATTTGGCTTATTAGTAGAGGTTATAGTTAGTTTACGTGTTGAAAAGATAGATTATTAGTTCTATTAGAAGATGGATTATATTAATTTGTTATTTGTGATATTCGGGATATAGAATCGTCGCTGATTTTTCGGTTTATATCTGTATTTTTCTTAAAAGATTGGGTTATGTGAGTTTAGTTGAGATAAATAAACAATGTGGCTTAAAAGTGATATTTAAGTTAGTAAATTTGTCTATTGTGCTTTAAGAATTAAATCGCTGAATCAATTTCAATGCAATTGAGCATGGATGTAGATAGGATTCGGATTTAAGTTAAACCTTTTTAAAAAAAAATCCTTTATGTGGCTGTACGGAAGCAAAGCTGATTGATTCTGTAAGAGTATTAATACACGTATTGATTTGATTTAACTAAAAATGGAAATACAAGATTTATTTTCATTAATTTGTCCTAATTTTAAAAGTAAAAATCAATAAACTTTTGGTCAAACTATGCAAAAATATACTTAAGAATATAGAATTTCAACATCGGCCAAATGCCTGGTATCAATCACTCAAGTCCAACACATAATACTACCAATAAAACTTGGAGCAAGTGCGGCCCAACTTTGAGAGTCGCACTCAAAGTTTGAGTGACAATCAAATTATTAGTTACTAGCTGACCCGCGCAACTTCGCTTGCGTCACATAAGAGAATCATAATTTTCCCCGTTTTTGTAACATTTTTCACTGGTACTCTGCTCCTATTGGTCGTAGCGTGATGATATATAGCCTATATCCTCCTCGATAAATGGGCTATCTAACACTGAAAGAATTTTTCAAATCGGACCAGTAGTTCCCGAGATTAGCGTGTTCAAACGAACAAACAAACTCTTCAGCTTTATAATATTAGTATAGATTAGTATAGATTAGCAAAAAAGTACCTTAGAATATAGAATTTCAACATCGGCCAATTGCCTGGTATCAATCACTCAAGTCCAACACATAATACTACCAATAAAACTTGGAGCAAGTGCGGCCCAACTTTGAGAGTCGCACTCAAAGTTTGAGTGACAATCAAATTATTAGTTATTACAGCCAATGCCTGCTATTTTTGTGAAATAGTTTCCCAGTTTGGGGTCTCTTTCGGTTTAAATGGAGTTGAAGAAAGTGGTCTTATATTTTTTAGTTAGTTTTAGTTTTGATCGTATTACTATTACTTCTACGAATAGCTGAGTTTGAAAGTAGAGTTTTGTTGAAATTTAAAATATTTAAGTTGTCCTTACTTTATTCATAGTGTTTTTAAGTCAATCAAGTGCTTTTATTTTGGATTCGTGTAAAGTATTTAACATTTTAAATTATTGAACAAATAATAGTTTTTATCAAAATGCTGCAAGCGCTGATATTTTATTATTTAATTTTTTTTGACAATAACTGACTTAATATTATTGCTAAATGGTCTCTCTAAAAGACCTTGCGAAAATACAGTAGCATGATTTCATAGTGCGGTTTGTAATTTATAGTATTGCGCATTTGGACTCAGATTTGAATCCCAGGTAAAAAAAAAACTGTCAAATAATTATTGATAACTGTACCGCCATTCTCTACAGTCGGTTCTGTCAAGTATCGAAAGTTTAACATTTAAAATGTACTGCCAAAATAGTTCCTACAAGGCCCGTTAAAGGATCTGATCGAATTTTCATACAAAATTTCTCGGTTGCCGGTAGTCGCCAGTAGTAGAGAATCGAGCTACTGGTCGCTGTAGCCAAATTTCGACTTGGACGACATAAGTACCAAATACGTGAAACCCTATACCCATAAACCGCAAAGATACCCACAAATATTCCCCAAAACTCTAAAGAATTTCCCTCAAAATATATTCCTTTATACAATAATATTTCTTAATTATTTTCAGCACTTCAAAGATATTTCGTGTAATTATTTGGTACATTTCGTCGCGTTTGGTGTGAACGCTCATTTCGTAGTGATTCAAATTCAAATGTGACTGTTTATGCTAAGTAGGCTTTATGTCGGTGCACTGAATACTCTGAATTGTTAGTTATGTGAATGTGGGAGACGAAGAATTTTCAGTCATTTTACAGTGTTTGTAATTTTACATATTTGCAATGACGTGTAATTTTATTTTCATGATTTTGCATTTGTCTCTTTCTATTGAGGTGAACCATTCAAATGGATTTAAAACACAATTAAAATAAATAACAAAAAGCTTAGTTAATGCATAGTTAAAGTGTAGTCGTTACATAAGCCCTAAATGGGTACTGATGTACTCAGGGCAAAATAAAATAATGATTTTATACACAGACATAAAAGTCGGACAGAGTGTTGAAAATTTTGCAATCTAAGTCAAGACCTCGGAATCAGTAGTTTACGCAAAGAGAGCATTTAAAAAAATAACATACCAAGAAAATGTTATTGATCAAAACAATTAACATACGGAAAACACACAAAAAACACAAATAATGAGCACACAAACACAATCATTAACTTCAATAAATCAAACCTTATTTTTAGCTTTTAATTACAAAAAAACAAATCACCATCTGAAAATACAGAACAAACAAAATACAGTTATCAAAACATAATTAACGATATCCAATATTTTTACATCAATTAGAACGGCGAAGAAATGCGCTGAGCATTCAAAAAGGCATTAAAACAAAAATACGAATAAGGTTTGTGGCACACAAATATAGTAACGAACCGTTATCGCTTTTTGCCTGGATATTATTTAAATAACGTTATCAAAAGATAAAATCCTTTATAACTTTTATTTTTATTTAAATAGACACTACTACTCCCAGACTTGCTTGGGACTTGTACAAACATACAAACAACGCATCGAACCCACGACTTCCCGACGCATTGGTAGCGGCGTGGCGTCGATCGTATTATTATCTAGGAAATGTTTTCTTTCAACAACCGATGCATTTTGTTATTTTTTGAAATTTAGATTTTCAGTTAAAATCGCTTGGTTGATATCACTGCTAGACTACACAAGAGAGTCTATACGACCTCTCAGACCTATGGTTGAAATCCTGCGTCATCGTATTTAGAATCTGTTTATAATATAACACTATCAGGTACTTTTTCTCCAAAGTGAAAAGTATTGTCACAGAAACATCCCACTGGTTGAACTATTCAATTGAACTAGTACCAATGAGTCTCTACTAGTCGAAAACGGTCACTAACCGTTTATGAGTTACCAAGTGTGCTACGAGCCTAAAACGCGATTTTAATCGTTCAACGTAATTACGTCAGCGGATTGCAGTCAGCGAAACGTTAGGGATGGGACGAGGACGAGTCGATAAGGCGACTAACAGACGGAGCATCACTATAGTTTTGTAAACGGAACATCAATCGTGTGGTTGGTAGAACTGTATCCCTTGAACAGCTAACAGCACTGTAGAAAGACAGACACACACGGTGTTCCGAACAAATTGGATTGACTGCCATTGGTGAAGTGACTGCCTATGTGGCGCGTCACAACGGTAGTGTATATAAAATCAAATGTAAGAGGTGGTTTGATTCCAGTGTCTGCCCAAAAAACATAATATACTGATTCTTAAATTTTTATTCTCAGTGATTCCAAAGTTGAGAAGTTGAGCTCGAAGACCGCCGTGCCTCAGTGAGCACGTAAAATCGGCAACAATCAACAACTGTGACCATAATGTGGCCAGAATGCGGTACCTTCAATCGAATACTCCGCCCCCCAAACAAAGCCTCGCACAACTGGCTAGTTTTAACTAAACTGGCCACCTTAAAATATCGGCTAGGAGTTCATTACAAGCAAGTCTATGCAGTCATAACTAGTGATGCTACGTGTGTCAGTTGCTGAAGTCGGCACCGATAAACATTGGCGTTAATGTCCACGAGAGAGATAGAGCCGCGTCAAATAAATTTCAATCGACAGGATATAAAAAGAGCGACGGAACGAGCCTTAGGGTGAGGTTGTACTGAGTCTTTTGTAATTTCATTTTGATGACTTGTTGGTTCTGTTTAAAAGGTGACGAAATGTGTACAAATACTAGTGTTATTTATTGCTGATAAATATGTATTATTGATTTTATTTTCTTGGTTATCGTAGTTTACTACCTGCATATAGATACAAAATAAAAGTAAATTGATATACTTTTACCGTCAAAATGGAGGATTGTAGATCAATCTAAAAGGTTTTTAGACAGTAAATGTTAGCCTAAATTTATTATGTGTTAATTTTACTTAACAACCATTAATCAATAAGTATATTTTCAATTAGTACTGTTAACTAGCATTGTGGTCAAAAACCAACTAGCTAGCTTTTTTTATAAAATTAAGCTGAAATAGTGTTTTAAATAAAGTAACAACGACAATAATTCTCGGTGTGTACACAACTTTAGTGTTTCCACTTAAACTATACATAAAATAAAATGTAAAAAGGGTTTTTGTCTTTAGACAGAAAAGGGAAAAAATGTTATAAAACGTCTTTCTTTAGATTATACAAGTAGAAGGGTGACACCTTGAAGAGTAAAGGCGCCATGTTTTAGCGGTACATGATTCTATTTACATAACACTACGACTATTTTACTCGACGGAGTAGGCAGAGATGCTCGTATAATATAAACTTATATACATACGTAATACTACGCCTGTTATAGCCGAAGATGTAGGCAGAGCAAGGCTCTTTTTTTACCGTTTACAATTATTATAGAATATCGGGCAAAAATATTGTCTACAGTTGATACTGTCTATTGTAGAGCGTTTAACATTTAAATTATTAGAAGAAAATAGTTTTTGTGGGACTCGCTAGGGGCGCTGATAAGCTTTAAAATTTGCTGTTAAACACATCAATGTCGATAGTCAATAATAGTAAGAAGTCATTAACATTATGCTTCTCTTAGAATATTCCCTTCTCTAAAGAATACTCCAACAAAAAATAAGAAACCAAAAAGCACTTTCCTAGGCTCGAATATCAAACCTGATATCTCATTATCGGCAGTCGTATTCACTACTGCCTAGCCCACAAAATTATCTGAGATATTATCTTCGCAATATTCCACAATTTCAGTTAATAAAACAATAGAAATTAAACGCTTACTATACAATTCAAACTCGATGTTATAAATGCAAATATTCAACGATCGGTGCCCTCCATTTAAAAATGCTTCGCTCCGTGACCGTCACTAATTATATTCAAATACTCTCTTATAAATCTACGCGTATTTGACTACCATTAGGCACAAAGGGTGTTTATACATTGAGCGAATAATTCGCACGTTTTATAGCTGAGTGATTGCAACATTAGCTACGCGGTAAAGAGTTTGAACTCAAAACCAGTGCATTTTCAAAGTTATGTGTGTATTGGAAATAATTATCACTTGTTCCAACGGTGAAGGAAAACATCATGATGCAATCATGCCTGACAGTCATTTAGAACAGTTTTTGAAGGTATGCAAAGTCCCCAACCTGCACTTGGCCAGCGTGGCGGGATCAAGGCCAAGCCTCTCCCTCATTCCAGAAGCAGTCTCTTATCCAGCAATGGAAAATAAAAAATGCAAAGGTTTGTCTACTGGTAACGTTTTCAATGAAGAGGTAAGCAGTTGAAGATCAAAATTAGCTAATTTTATTAATTTACAAGTATCTACTTCGCGTCGACACTGGCCATACTCTCTTTGGGGACTTCACCACGTGTGAATTCCCCTAAGCTCACTTGGCCCGTGTGTACTTAAGTAAAGGTATTTGTGGTTTAAACATTATTTATTTCTTCATCATTAAAATGAGGGATAAAAAAAATAAAAAACTAAATTTTAAAAAATATTCCTCTTGCCGTCTCTTTGTGCTGAACTATATACATAATCTAATCTATTAATCTACTGAACGAATTTTCATTTAAAAATAACTACACCACTCGGATATCGCCGCTTGACTATTGACTCCTGATAAATCCATACAAATATTATAAAGGCGAAAGTAACTCTGTCTGTCTGTCTGTTACTCAATCACGCCTAAACTACCGAACCAATTTGCATGAAATTTGGTATGGAGATATTTTGATACCCGAGAAAGGATATAGGCTACTTTTTACCTCGGGAAAACCATTCCATCGGAAAATTCAGGTGGCGGACTAAGTCGCGGGTAAAAGCTAGTATTTTATATTTTACGTTTCATGTATAACTGCCCTTACAATGAACAAATAGACATTCAGTTCAGGTACTTAGGCTATACAAGTGTTTGTTTCTATATTACAAGAGTTTGGTCCTTTCATTCCCTTCATTGTAACAATATGTTAAGTCTAGCACGTGCCGAGAATATTAACGCGGTTTCATGTCATGTAGGACGTGTGCACTGAGGTTTATTGCTAAGTACTTTGGTAGGTTTATAATTATATGTATATTAAAATATTTATAAATATAATGCAGTGTAAGGGTATTCCTAAACGACCGAGGGGCTAGGCCTTGAGTCCACCACGTTAGCCAAGTGTGTGTTAAGGTAGTCGCCACGCCTCTCCCACTGCGTAAGAAGTCGTGGGTTCGTTTTCCACACGGGACATTATTTTTCCGATCCACAGATTGTGGTTTCAGGTTAAGTTCCCCTCTATGTCCGTTGTTTGTCAAATTCCCTGCGACACAAGAGCAATTTTTGATGCGGCAGTTGCCTTTAAAAACAAATCTCAAACTCGAATTAATGTTATTAACAAATTTTATTATTTTATGTTTTTCTTTCATCATCAGGGCAAGTGTTAATTATTTCTAATCCACAGGTAAGTTCGAAAAGTCTCCAACTTATACCACTAGGCTATAACGGCTTATTTTATTTAAAGAACAAAAATCCGCTCTATTAAACCAAGCAGTTTTTATCGCAATTTTACTCTCAAACCACAATTTAATAAAGTAAATATTTCAACCGCTTCTCCATATTTATTGTGTACAGTATTTCCTCTAAATTCCCAGCGTTAACTGTACTAAGAAGATTTTCTAGAATATTAAAACAAATGTTTGCTGTTTAAACGAAGTAGGTACTTTACTGGGGTAGATTCGTTCCTATGTAATTATGAGCACAAGAATCTTGTCTTTTTTGTTATGGGTTCAAGTTTACTCTACCAACTATAGACAACGATTTAGCTATCAAAAAATCTTGTATGAAAATCAGGTCAGCGTCCCTAGCGGGTGCCATAGGAACCATTTTTTCAGTATATTTTAAATGTCAAATTCTCGGTATCCGATAGTAACGACGGAGGAGAATCGCGCTACTGTTTAATTAGTTCAGCCATAGGAAGATACTTACCAGACACTTTTTTTGCCCACAAATAAAGTCCAACTATTTTTTAATCCTATCTAACCTAACCGAACTTTTATTTCTGGGATTTGAAAGAAGTGCGTTTTAACAAACATTAGAACATAAGTGCTTATAACTAGTCTATGTTTTAGATCTCTGCAGGTCAATTGTTTTTTAAATCGATTGATGGTTTTAGTCGTAATGGCGTAAGGGACTATCATACTTTCACATATATAATATTAGTAATATGAACACCTAAATCAGTCTAGAATTCTGAATGCTTTTACGACAATAACATGAAACAGCAACTGTTTGCCCATGGGAACAGAACATGATTATGTATATAACACAAAGTGGAACATTTTTATCTCCAAACTTTCAGATTGATTACACTCGTAACAATATATCATAGTAAATAAAAAGGAGTAGTTTTCTCATTTCACTAAGGAACACTAAAAACTGCTACGATATATTATGTATGCGCTACATTCGTAGCCGCTACGATGCTAGAAGGGCTCTATCGTAGATGAGAGGAGCCACTGTACAGGTGATAGAGCAGAAGTTTAATGTAGTACTGATTCTTTGGCTTTGATGCTCAAATAATTTTTAACAAATTTTTGAATTTGTCTCCAAGGAAATCTTTATTTTAATTGTATTACTACCTAAACCAACCACACAATAGTAGATACTTAGTGTATCAAATCAATTAAGTCCAGTTTCAAGTGTCAGGCCAGGGAAATTATAATTATTATTGAGTTTTATCGTTCTCAGTATTTGCCTATGTTCAGAACCTTGTGATCTCCTTTTAATAATTGGGTTGAACTCCTGTTATATGAAGCAAAAAATTACAAGCAAGTGTTTTTTTTACAATCTACCAATTCATTGAAAACTAACAAACTTACAAAATAGAAATATTTATCAAAATCTAAGACAAAAGTATTTACACCAAAATTACAACTAAAATCCAAAATTCTCAACACACTTAACCTACTGTCAAACTCCTGTGTTCACCACAATAGGTTTGCGTAGCACTTTCTATTCTATTTACATAATGGTGCCTTTATAGTTAAATATACTGTTGAATACAGTACCAATTGATAGCAATATACCTCACATATTGGAAGAGCACGTTTTTATATGTCTGGAAGTTATTTATTACTAAAGAAATCAACTGAAAAACTGAGTGTCGGATATGGGTATCTTCATATCAACTAAATACTATAAAACTATCGGATATGGATACGTTTTCAAAAGAAGTCAAGTCTTATGTCCACCATGCTAACCAAATCCGATTTATACACTTGAATGCCTTTTAAAACCGCGTTCAAAAACAAGATTCACCGAAAAACAAATGACATATATTCCTTATAGAGATATAACTTGAATCAGTCACTAACGTGTATTTTGTATTTGTAAGTTAAGTTTTCAACCTCTGGCCCCTTACATAGCAGGCAGATACTTACCTAGCCATTTTAAAAAATAATCCGCACTGGTCCAGGAACATGAACTGTAAGCCTATTCGCAGGATATTTCTAGAAAACCCCGCACATAGCAATTAAAGCCTAGTTTTCCTACGACTGCAGTTAAAATTCCAAAAAACATTACTAAGAATCCTCGAGAACAATAATTGCCATCATCTGCGACTGTCATCCCTTCACCAAACTCCGTGCACTCAAGCGATAAACACAAATGATAACATAAGGACAAACACATAAAAACAACAATCAAAACTCGAGGAGCATTCAAAAACATCAGTTTATCAACAAAAAATAATTTTGCAAGCCCGTTTATTTGTTCATTTGGAAATTTCAACCCCAAAATTACTCTGTTATTGCCCTATTCATTTTTAACTGTAAAACTTTGTCCGTATTGTCAAAAAGTTAATGCTACTAAATTGATACAAAGCGTTCCGTATTCCAGGTTTGCGTTACAATTTGAAACAAGTGCTATAAATTTCATTCACTCTCCGTTACCGCTGACGGATGCTGAGTTTTATCTTGTGTGAAAGAGATGGAGATGTTAGACAAGGATGGAAGATAATTTGTTTATTTGTGGCGGGGTAAAAATCTTGTTTTTCTGCGTTATATGGAAAGGTTTTTGCATATGTAGTCTTAAAAAGAGCAGAAAGCAAAGCAATAACTTCATTGATTGTTTTTTTTTAATTTTACTTAAAAAAATATTATTAGCCGTAATATTTGACGCTTTTGAGCTATCGTGCTCTATTTTTGAACCCCAATTATGTATTATCAAATAAAATAATAACACAAACAGTTATGTTTAAGGATCAATCAGCATGAAAAAAATGCAGAATCCGTAAAGCAACTCGGTAAAAATATTTAATTTTCTAAGTCATATCAATTATTAGTATTATTATACAAGCTCTGCTTAGTTTGGAATCAAATGACCGTGTGTGAGCTGTCTAATGATATTTATTTATTAACAAATGTCGAATATCGACACTATTAAAGTTAAAGTACCAAAAACGCCAATTCGAAAGATATACATTATCAAAATCCTTATCAATTCCACATACCTATAACCGAAACCAACGAACCGTTTCTTAAAGGAAAGTTTCCTTTGAAAAATACATACATACATACATACATACAAAACATACCTTCAGTAAGAAATAAACTTATTATTTTACCTGATCGGCCTATCTTCTAAGGGAATATTTAATCAGGTACTGGGTTTTGATCTCGAAAAATTGCTATCGTTTCTACTTTTTGTTTCGTGGATTTGTTTTTATATGAACGGTAAATTGGGTTGCATATCTGCGTTTGAGATTTGTATAAAGGTTTGTAAGATTAGAATTATTATACGTATTATTAAATAACTCGGTCTGAGGGTGCTTTAAAATCGTTCACATTTTTGTAAAAATACCTCAACTTATGATAAGTTTATTGATTAAAACGATTTATAGTTTAGTTTTTCATAAAAACTGTTGACGTGAATGATGCATACAGACAAACACTCATACATACATAAAGTAATGCTTTCTTTCCATACGAGTAGGTAGACCAAAGAAATCTAGATCACTTGTGAATGTCTATCGTCTCTACAGAGTTGTCGGACTATATCACAAATACCACCTGAAAATAGTACACAATTACACACGCGTCTTGAACAGACCCTCTTATACAAGCACGATAAAAATATCACCATATCTATGTACAAAAATATATCGCTCGTGTAAGTTGATTTAATTTTAGAACACACTTATATTTTACACGAAAAAGTCAGAATAACTTTGTACCTTATCCTGAAACAACTTGTTTCCCAACTTTACTATTTTACCAGGATTATCGAGGCGCCCATAGCCAGTTGCGCTCACCGGTCGGTAAACGATCTGTGAGTTAAGCAAACCTTGGCGCGGTCATTCCATAGATGGGTGACCGCATAGTGGTATTTGAGCTGGGCGTCTCCGTGTTTCGGAGGGCACGTAAAAAGTCGGTCCCGGTTGTTGTCAATTAAGGTAACAGTCGTTAAGCCACGTCAAAGGCGTCTCGGGCGGCTTGAACAACTTTGACACTAGGTTGACCACTAACCATACGACAAACAAACAAAGTTGAGTTAATTTTAGAACACACCTATATTTTACACGAAAAAGTCGGAATAACTTTTTACCTTATCCTCAAACAACTTGTTTCCCAACTTTACTATCTTACCCACTATTTTGTTACAAAACTCTATCTACCGAAAAATGGGTCAAAATAATGTAAAACAAGCTCAAACAATGAACATTTAACCTTTGCTCTACAGTGACTCTACAAAGATAAGTTTATTATCATAACTTCAATGGATAAGTGTAGAACGGTATCTAAACGACTCTACCGCTGTCATAGTTTAGGATGTAGAGTGCTAGAGTTGTATTGTACTGCTCTAGATAGAGTTTATTGAAATACGTTCGATCTTGTTTGAAGAGATGTTTAAATATTATGATTTAAGTTTTGGTAGAGTTTTAGTAGTAGTTCGATTCCTGAGTTAGATAAAGTGCTTTTGCTAATATTATGTGAGTATTTAAAGTGGTTACCTTTGAAAGGCTTTAGCTTGCTTGACGTTCTGGCACAGGCTTTACTGTCTATGGCTTGCCGATTTACGAAAAATATTTTTAATATTTTGTTTTTTTGTTTGTCTTGAATTTAATGGTGTTAATATTATGAACTGTGAAGAAACGCAAAAAAAGCCTTTCTAAGATCTTTTGCTACATCAACACAATTTTTATTTAAACAAGAATGTTAACGATTAATCAAATGTTTTTTTAGTAAGCTAAACTATTTAAGCAATAATTTGTTATTGAATTAAAGTAAGCCGTCTAGAATAGAAGCTCGTAATATGAAAAAAGAAAGAAGCAGGCACAAAATATCAAAGAGAAGATACTAGGAAGAAGAATAATAAAAGAAGAAGACTACAAGACTTTATTTTCACAGAAATATCAACAACACTATTATTTGCATCAAGTTAAACTCAAGTTAGAATACGTGTTTATGTACATTCTCGTACTCATATTTGAGCGGAAACTTTAAATAAATACACTAATGGGTTCGCTTTCCACCTGTTTAAAGGTGCAAACAAAATAAACTGTTTCTGTGTTTTGTAACATTTTAAGAATAACACTATAGTCTATAGTGCGATTCTCTACTACTATCGACTATCAACAACCGGCTAGCTATCGACAAATTTTGTATGACAATCGCAACAACGCCTCTAGTGGTAGCTGTATGAACTATTTTTGTAATACATTTTAAATGCTAAACTCTCGGTACTTCTTAGTACTATCTGTAGAAAATCGGTACTGAGCACGTTAAATTTATTTCGGGATTTTATTTCAATGTAAAAATTTAGATAATCGTAATTTTTTTTCTAATCCCGGATAGTTTATGGGAGAGATTATTTACAGTTGTTTTAATACATTTGCTGTCACTTTATCTTGCCCTTGACCCTAAATATAACAGCTTTGTTAAATTGATAAGACAAAAAATATATAAATTATATCCGGTATTATGCTTTGTTATATTTCTGGACATTCCATTCTTCAAACTCATTTTTAGTTCAATTAAAAATTAGTTCCACTATCAATCACTTTATGTTACCCAAATATCATCTTTACCTACTTAACAACAGAGTCGCAAATTACCAATCAACCTTACAAAATCTAGAAATATATTCCGTAAACACTAAAACACGTTAAAAAGGGGAACAATTTACACAACAATAATTTGGAGCACTTTTAATAAAAACTATAAAACTTGCCCGATTTACTTTCATCGAAGAAAGCTTTGTTTGCCCGTTATTCTTTTAAAAGTAAAAGTAAAAGTGATTTTTTTCTTTTAAAAGAGTGTTGTCGTGGCTCTTTCTTTAGAGGATGCTTTGAGCAATCACTTCACGTACTTGTGTCTTGAAAATTGAACCCTTCTGTGTCTTTTATTTTAGTTATTATAGTTCCTTTGGAGTTTAGTTCTTCAATTTGTGTTAACAAGTTACTTGGGGGAAGTTAGAGCTACCTGATATAATGTTTTTCTTATGGAAACGTAGTATTGAACGACATATTTTCTGCTACTTATGTAAAAATTAACATTTTTACATAAGTAGCAGAAAATATGTCGTTCGTCGTAATGATTTTGGATTTATTGTACTTTTTAAATTTTAGACTGCAACTTTGGTATGAGCAGTCGGTCCAGCAAGATATGGTTGACTTTTTATTTTTTTATCGGAGTGCTTCTCATTAATAGTTTGGGGTTTAGTACCATGTCCGGTATTGTGGCAATAGACTTGTCCCATTTGGCATGGCACTAACCTATGGATTGGTAAACTGTATTTTGTACACTTGGGCCTCAATTAAACCGTTAAAAATGTATTACCTCCGAAAAAACTATAGCATACTAACTAATCCCTTCAATATATTATTCGTAGATGTATAATAATTAAAAAAGGATTAGCCCATTAACTTTTCCACCTAAAAGATCTCACTTTTCAGAATTCCAATCCTAAAAGAAAACACTCTCATTTTTCTCAATTGTAAAGTCATTATACGTAAACATTTAGTTTATTTACAAATAAAAGCGTATGCGAGAGTGTAGATCCTATTTCACGTCAAATATTTATGTTAGACTCATTAATCATTAATGCTCTGACTTTACACTTAAAAACAAACATACGTTCAATGACTTTTTATTTTTTTTAGCTGTTAATGTTTTAGTATTGAGTAGGACTATATTATTTTTATAAAAGTCTAGCCTTTGTTTCACTTCGTCGATGTGGAAAAATTACCTAGGATTAATTACATACTTATATACTTATATTAATTCAGGTTATGAACTAACTGTTTCAATCAAAATTTCAACAAAATCCGTTCTGCAGTTTTTGCATTACGTTATATTATTATACATTTATGATCCATCTTCATTCACTTCCGTATTTAGAATATAAGTAGAATAATTAAAAGGAGCAATAATGACTGAGCTACTAATGGTATCAAAAACTCTATAACAAGTGTATGCTGCAAAAAATGTGGCAATTGTTTGTTAGTAACATGTATATAAAGAGGTGAGATTTTTTTTAGTCACACAGTATCTTTGAGAAAAAGTACCTTTTAAAAGTAGGCATATTCCATTAATATATTTTTGCTATTGACACTACTAATCTTGATGAGAAATTAATTTCTAATCCGCTTAGAGTTTATAAATAAAATATTGATATTATCTCGTATTTGAACTTTAACCTTCGCATTAAAAAGCCAATAAATTGGCCTTTACATAAACAAGACTCGAAAAGACACATCGTTAAATTATTTGATCCAAATTAATATTTAAGAAAAACACTGATAGCCAACTGGAATGGGCAATCGCTACCGAGAATCAAGGTTTATAAATGTAAGGCATACAGACCAATGACTTATTGTTATATGTAATAGAAATAACATTTCTTAAAGGCATGCAAAGTCCCTATTCGTACTTGGTCAGCGTGGTCAACTCAAAGCCTACTCTCTCATGAGGAAACCTTTGCCCGGCATTAGGATATTCATGGGCTTAAAAAAAAGTTGCTTTAAGGTTTTAAAGTTGAGGAAAATATCTTGAAGAGAAGAGACACAATTATTAGAGTGGGAGGTCTTTTCAATGATAAAAAAAAAACTAAAAATTGAATTCTTCGAATCATTCTTAAAATAAACTTAAAAGTATTCTATCCTCTTCTCCACTTGCTTCTGATATTTAAGGACTTACCCTCTATCACACACAGACACTTGCCCAACAGCAACATTAAATGTTATTTTTCTCTAAAATTATTTTATATTCGCACTGAAACCTTCGCCTTAAGAAGCCAATCAAGATTCGCCTTTTCGTAAACAATCTTTCAAAGACACATCATTTATTTGATCCAAATTATAAATTTTTAAACAAACTTCATTAAGAATACCTTTTCGAGTTAAATTTCAAATGAAATTAAGCCAAAAAGTTTTGATAAAAGTCGACAAATGCCCAAAGTTATGTCTCTTGTTAGTAATAAATTAATCCTTATAAACTTTTAATTATTCCTTTAAAGTTTTTTACGGGGATTATAAATTTGTTAGGTAACGGTTTTAGTGGGACGTAATGTAGATGATGCGATGAAGAGAACCGTTTATAATAAGAAAATATGGTGAGATTGTTCAAAAGATGTTATTGAAATTTGTTATAGTGGAAGTTGTTTTACTGACTACAGATTTAGATTGTAATTTAGGTTTAAGGAATTGTGTTGATGAGCCGTGAAACTTAAAACTTGAGTTCTGAATTTTGTATTTTCAGGTTTTGTCCAAATTACTTTATGAAGAGCATATCTCAGGCTTTGATCACCAGTAAACGATACATGTATATGAGAAGCTTGCAGGCTGTATTGTGCTATTTTTGCGTAATGTTTTATAAAAATTGTATACTGTTCGTTATATTGAAATAGACCCTCCGAAGAGGTATGTGTCTGGTTCATCCATACTAATATTATAAATGCGAAAGTAACTCCGTCTGTCTGTCTGTTACTCAATCGCGCCTGAACTACTGAACCAATTTGCATAAAATTTGGTTTGGAGATATTTTGATACCCGAGAAGGGACATAGGCTACTTTTTACCCCGGGAAAATGACGCATTCATATGGGAAATTTCAGGTGGTGGACGAAGTCGCGGGTAAAGCTAGTACTATTATAAGTAATGAAGGCAGGATAGAGTAACAACAAAACCATGTAAGTTAAAGGTCTAAAAATGAAGGCAACAAAAACTGAATAAAGAGAATCAAATTCCAGTCAAATTATTCCCCAGTTCATTGTCTTTTTCAAACAAAATTTTGCTAAATCATTGTCACTTCTAACTTCCATCCAATTAAACCTTTACTTGATTAAAACTCAAAATTCACTTTCCGATCTTAAATAATTTCATTCACAATCCGTCTTTTGAACTAATTTTGACAGTTTCTTATAATTTGCTTATAATTGCAAGTGAGAAAAAAGTTTAGAACGAGTTATATTTAATCAGTGTTGGAAATTTTTTAAGTAATTAAATACGATCGGATGGACGCTCGAAAGATATTATAATAATTTGATTTTGATTTAGAAAACAGTATTTTGCTTTAGGCTGCGTTTTAACTTAAACTGCGCATGAATAATTTGTTTAAAATAACATTTCTTGACGGCATGCAAAGTCTTCACTCTGCACTTTGCCAGCGTGGTGGTGGACTCAAGGCCTAAACCCTTCCTCATTATAGAAGGAGAGCCTGGCCCAGCAGTGGGACATTAATTGATTTTTATAAATAATTTATATTTTACCATCTACCAGAAACGTTTGAAATGTCTACATTATTACACATGCATTTAAAAAAAGCATTTTGTTCTACCTAAAACCCCTTAATGTAATGGATTAATTTATTTATTTTTATTAAAGAACAAAAAAGGCTTAAGTAACGTTAAATTAATTGCATCTAACGCTTTTATTCCTTCATAATACAACCTGTACACAAAGCAAGGCATTAAGGAAAGGGCCCGGTCGTAATTTTCTTGAACCCTTAATCGCCACTTAGGATAACCGAGAAGTGATAGCTACCTGAAATAACAGTTAGCAGACCACTGTAACTGATCTATTATCACAATCGTGATTTTAGGATGGTTTGTTTCGAACCCTAGCATTGTCTGTGTAGGGTTTATTTTATAGTTGAATACATAGCTTTGTTTTTTTTTGTTAAGGGTCTGAAGAATGTTCAAAAATCTGTTTCGAAATAAACAGGACATACATACATAATTAAGCATCAGTTCTTAATAAAAACCATATGAAAATAAGTAATTTGGTAACCTTCATAAAATATTTTCATGCAAATTATATAAATCTTGGACAATTGACCCTTCATATACCATCTTAATCCATTTTTCCAAGAGCCATAAAGATTTAAACAAACAAGTTACCACTCAAAAATTATGTGCACAATTCTAAACTCACAACACATACATCAAAAGAAAATAACCAAATAGTTTTAACAAACTTCGCTTGACTTGAAAAACAATTCAAACTTTATAATTTAAGGTAAGACATTGGGTTCGACTCCCGATGGAGGCGTAAAATTTGTTTAACACTGGAGCTAAGGTAATTTGCGGGAACATGATCTATGAAGCTGTTTTTTAAATACTTTTGTTTATCTGACTTTTACAAATAATAGAGCTTGTTTTTGTATTACTTACATTATTTTTGCTTGAGAATTTTATATTAGGTATATTCTCAAGTGGGATAGGATAAGAATATGCTTGTTTTTTCTTGTTATCTATGTCTTGTAATTTAAATTAAATTTTATACATATAAGCTCGCTGTGTTATCAATTTACTCGACTTAGCAGTGATTTTAACGACTCTATCGAGTATATAATTTTTGCAAAAGTTTATGAATTTTTAGGCATAAAAAACCTGTTTTAGACTTCGCCAATATGTCTTGCATTGTTACAAAATTTCAAGCTTTCGAAAACTCCATCATTAAAAAACAAGGAAAATAACATAATAATAGAAAATATTCCATAAGCAAATAACCAAAATTTTCAAGCAACTGATGACTCTATACAACAACAAAATACAAAATCAAGTCTAGAACAAAATTTAACTCTGCACTTAATGACCTCTACCTTTGAAACTCAAACTCAATATGCATTTCATTTCAATATTTATCATTTCATCTACAGATAAATAAACTCTACAAAACAAAGTTGTTATCACGACCAGGTGTCGACATTCATTCAATAAAGCTCTACGGCTCTAAGGCTCTACACAATTTCAAATTCAATTTTGCTACGGTTGTCTTGCTGTGTGATGGGTAGAGAATCGCGGTTTGGTTTCCGTTTGTGGAAAAATGTGATTGCGTTTTATTGTAGAGCGGCTCTAGATGTATTTGTGGTGAATCTTAGACAGTTTAGCTTTTGTAAAATGTTGGATGTAACAGAAATCGTGTTACATAATAACGTTTACGTGTATATAGTAAATGTAGAGTCCATATATTTCGATGAATCTGATTGAAAATAAATTGTTTCAGTAACTGCTGTACATAATCAAACAGTAATTAATAATAACCGATGTTTGTAATTAAAAATGAATATACACACACATAATACATTTATTATATATTATTATAAATTTTAAAATATTCTACTAAAACCCAACCATTACTGAAACTAGAAAATTCTTAGAAACATTATTTATAAATGGTAAATCAAAATATTAACACATTTTACAATTTAATATTTTAATACATTACAATTCAACAATTACTTTACATACATACTAAAGTCGTCTCTACAACTCTACAATATAACTCTACCATCTATTTTTCTTTTATAAGCAAGAACAATAAACAGTACCGTTTAGTTCCCCTCTATTTATCAGCAAACATAAAATCACGTCTCTACCTCGCAATCAGTCCAACAACGTTAAACCGTACTCTATGAAACGGTGACGCTAATTTAGCTCTACATTTTCCCTTTGCTTTACAATTAGCTGAGTTATGAACGCACAATAATGTAGGGGAAGATTGGAAAAGAAAGTGTTTGTTTGCATCATTAAGTCATTTTATGGTAGAGCTACTTTTAACTTTTGTAGAGAAATTTCTGTTGTTCACTACATTACTACTGTAGTGGAAATAAAGTTGAATAATTTGATTACATCTTTATAGAGATTAAGTTTGTGCATTAAATATGAGTACTTATTTTTGTCCAAGTGTATTGTATTTTTGTACAAACACGACTAATGTTTACTTACATTTATTGAAAGCAGACAAAAAATATCATTATAAATATAATAGTGCTGCATCACAGGTATATGATGGAGCTCTTCTTTACTGCGTGACTATATTTAATAACTTTTTTACAGACATTAGTTTTAAAAAGTCTAATACTCTACAAAACTAACTATAATATAAGTTGTTAAGCGAAAAAGTAACGCAGTTCTCAAAAAAGAAGATAGAAACAAAGCAACAATAATTTAATTACTAAAATAAATATAGCACTCAATGCAAGTCTATTTCCCAAACCACATGGATTTGGCAAATACATATGAAACTAATCAAATATTTAACCTTAAAACACTTCTACAAAGTAACTACACTTAAATAAAAGCTCTTTGCAAAATGAAACAGAAAGTCGTTTAATTTTAATGTTTCATTTGCATAAACGTTATAAAATAAATTATGTTCACAGAAACGTAATTCAAAATTCAGTCATATTTTTAAAAGATTATGAGTTAACATTTTTAGGCTTTAATCTATACTAATATTATAAAGCTGAAGAGTTTGTTTGTTTGTTTGTTTGAACGCGCTAATCTCAGGAACTACTGGACCGATTTGAAAGTGACAGTGTTAGATAGCCCATTTATTGAGGAAGGCTATAGGCTATATATCATTACGCTACGACCAATAGGAGCAGAGTACGAGTAAAAAATGTTACAATAACGGGGAAAATTTTGACCCATTCTCTCTTATGTGACGCAAGCGAAGTTGCGCGGGTCACATATATATATATATAAATAAACTTTAATTATATAAGTAAAGTATGACTGCCAATGTCCTAAGTATACCTGTGACAATGATTGAAACTTAGGCTTTTAAGTGCTAGCTATCAATTTAGATGGTATTTCTTTGGTTTTCTTGTCATACATTCTAAGAATTTTTTATTTGATAACCGTGTCTATCTAGTAAATAAAATAATCTCGACCCTTAGGATAGTACAGTCAAATGCAAAAACATCAGCGGTCACATTTTCGACAGCATTTTGTCAATGAAAACAGTAAAATTATTAATTTTAATTACTTTTAACGTTATTTTATAATCACTGTAGTTCTCTTATATCAAACCATTAAATCATAGTACTTATTGTTGAGTAATAGAAACGATTACACTTATATTTGTCATACAAAAAAAGGACAAAATAGGTTATATTTTTGCTCGTAAGTGTACAAATACTTGAAGGTATGTATTTAAGTATAACGACGCTTACAAGAGTCTAAAATATAATAAAAACTTACACAATATCAGAACACGTACACTCTACTTTCGCAACAGTAACTGAATACAACAGTACGAGACTATACCCACTCTACAAACCGCTCTACATAATTACAAACACATCGTTATTTTCAATTAAAAAGTGTCGAAATGGCTCTACCTTGCTCTACCACTGCTCTACCAATGGCACATTGCCAAGTGAATGTTTCTTTGGGAATCTTTAACAAGCTATTGGCATAGTCAACCACTGTGCTCTGTTGTCACGCCAAAATTTGCAGGCTCTCACAGTTTTTTTAAGTCAATTGGCACAACGAGGCTGTTAAAAGTACGCAAATTATTTAAATTTTATTTATAGCACCACCATTATAGTATTACCCAAAAGTGTGAGCTAAGTAGTTTAAGATTATCCTAGTCCTCTGTAGTGCCAATTTATTGCCATACACCAGGCTACTATAGAGAGTATTCTTAAATAAATCCCAATAATACTTAACAAAAAATTGCTTCCATGAAAGCCTGAATAAAACACTGTGAAAATGTGTCCCTAAAACAACTTCAGAATTAAAAAAAATAGCAACAAACACTCCAAATAGAACTCTACCTGTAAAAACAAAACATTCACGAGACCTGCAATCCAAAAACTGAAAAACTATTTATCGACTCTACATTCGCGACTCTATATCGCAATCAAGCAACAGCGCTAACCTCATTGTCGGCGCAGAACAGTGACGCTAACTTTGTACCGCTTACGACTCTACCATGCCGTTTTATTTGTGTTTTTATTTAGCTCTACATTGTCTTGTTTCTTTGATTTGCTGTAAGTTCAATATTTATGTTTCGATGTTCATTTGTAGTAGCTTATTAGGTAGAGTTTGGAGAGAAATTATTTTGATTGTGAGTTTGTCTTATGTTTGATGTGATCAGTAGGTACGATTTTATAGTAGCACATTGAGGCGCCCATAGCCAGTTGCTCTCACCGGTCGGTAAACGATCTGCGGGTTAAGCAACCGTTGGCGCGGTCATTCCATAGATGTGTGACCGCATAGTGGTATTTGAGCTGGGCATATCCGTGCTTTGGAGGGCTCGTAAAAAGTCGGTCCCGGCTGTTGTCTACTTAGATAACAGTCGGTAAGCCATGTCAAAGGCCTTTCGGGCGGCTTGAACAACTTTGACACTAGGTTGACCACTAACCATACGACAAACAAAAAACAATCACAATAATGTTAAAAATTTGATTAGCCAACTTCTGTCCATCTTTTAAGGGTTTTTTGTGTACTCTACTTTCTTCTTCGTATTCCCAATAAAAGTAGTTTTACAGAGTATAAATATTACCTCAAATTTTGAGATCTATATTAACTATAAATATTATAAAAGTTGGTATTTGATGGTATTTTGCAATAATGTATAATATGTTGGTAAAAATGTGAATCCGCATGCTTTCGTGTACTATAGTCATCTCTAATCCATATTATACATTAAATAAAATAAACACACCCACAAACATACGTTTCAATAAAACCAGCGCAATTCATATAACATTAATACCTTGAGAGGTTATAAAGGGATTATGTCTAACAGTCGTGCGATGGGAAAGGAAGTAATACCGCTGCCGTCTCCCGTATCAAGTGCACCTGAGTTTCACACACGAGAGTACAGTGACGTCACACAAATGTAGAGCACAGACATATTAAGTTATAAGAAAGTGACGTAATACGTTTTTAGTGTAGGTTTAAAGGAACCTACAATTAGAACTTCATTCACAGTTTTGTTCCAAAAAAACAAATACAATACAGTTTTATTGTTTGTATATTAAACCCAATTTGCACGTTAATAAAGAACTCTACATGGACAATAAGAATTTAGTCATTAAATAACCCGATTTTCACTCGAATCGGGAATAGAATGTTAACCTCGATGAAAATAGATACAAGTGGCCCTAGATTTACAGGGGTTATAATTTCATGTTTTTCTATATATAACGATAGCGTAAACGTTCTAGCTAGCAACGTAAACCAACTATACAGTTACTAGGCAACCAATCTTTATTAAGATTTAGGTTTTAAAGATTTATTTTTTACTAAAAACATAAGTTCAATGAATAAAAAAAAGTTTCATACACCAGTCTTAAGAATAACTCTACCTATGACATCCAATAGTCTATATTTAACTAAAGATAATTTATTGAAAACCGCAGATACACATAATATATCAACACTCCACGAAATGTTAAACAACAGTCTCTACAATAAGCTCTACGTATGACACCTCCGATCCTCCGATACACCAAAAAGCGCGGATTATCCAGCTTCCGGCGCTACAAGTGAGATTTGTACGAGTTGTGACTACACATGGGTTTGTAGAGTCGAGAGGATTGTTCAAAGGACATGTTACAAGCCTTACTGAAGGTAGAGAAGACTTTTTGTATGTTTTTTGTTGGGTATGTGAAGGGAAGCTGAAAAGCAAGCCTAGCCAAGGGAAGTTTTAGAGGTCATCTAGTAGAGGTAAGCAAGGTAATGGTGATGATGATGAACAATAAGATAAATATAGAGACTACAATTGGAATTTTCCAATGCACTAATAAAATGATAAGGTAAGTAGATAAATTTGGTTTACCAAAGGTAATTATTTAATTTCGCAAATACAACTCATTAATCACTAATTTCAAACTATTTTTTTTTCTGTTGGAATAAAATCTAATGACGTCCTGGCATAATAAATGTCACACACTATCATAGTAGAAAAGTTACTAAAAATTTAGAAAATCATTTGTATTTTTCCATAATTTTCCAAAACGTTAACCTTCGCGTGTTTAAGGCGTGACAAAATATCCTAAACCAAATGGCACATTCTCTCCAAATTTTCCATAAAAAATATAACACATTCGCTTAGTTCTTAATTGAATTTTTTGTATAATTGATTAATTAAATTAAATTGAAGCGACGGGGCGTTGTTTCGCTCGGGGAATAAAGCTTTGCGTGTACATATCTTGTTGCAGAAATATATAGAGTTATATCGTGTAGAGCTTTGAAATGGGGTGACAGATTTGAGTACAATTAGTTTTAAGTTTCGACTTCCAAGTAGATGTAGGAACTTTGAATAAAATAAATGGGTGTGACAAATCGCTTAGATACCACTTCAAACACCTCTGTCTAAACCTTTGTGTTTAGCAGGCGTGATATTATGTATGTATATATGTATATGTTTTGTTCCCACTGCGATATGTATAGGTCAAAGACTATAGTACTAGCAGCACTTGGTATATTTAACTGTAAGCGGTATCCCGTTTTAGACCTCTAACTTCATGAAAAGACTAAATCCTTATGTAATATAGACTCGATAAATGCCAAACTGTAATTTATTTATATCAAAAATCCGACAACTGTTTCTACTAAAAGCGTTCAACTCTTTGCTATAAACAGGGACAATGTAAAGTCAAATCAATTTCAACAAATAGAGCAATAACATTCCGAACTCTACCACATTAGACGAGACTCACAAAATCAAACGCCGCAGACAGAAGCCGATACAAAATCAAATCTGAATCACAATATTATATGTAGAGCACAAATAATATTTCAAACTCTATCATACGTACAGGTTATATAATATAGGTTTTGTTGAACAAAGTTTTGCCACACGATGTCGCAGCGCATCGCGACTTTGGACATCACACATAGATCATTGATGTAGAGTTTGTGGAAATGTGACGTTTATTATTTGATGTATTTTTGTCTGGGAACTTTTATTGAATAAAAATATAATGTTCTGTTTTATTGTCTTAAGCTCGTAGAAAAAACGGTATGGGTCTGCTTAGTATATAAAAACCTGGTAAATAATGACATAGTTTTATAATACAACGATATTCTCACATCATCATAAGCTTAGTCTTTCATCTAATTGTGTTGGAGTCGGCTTCTAGTCTCGCCAGATGCAGCTGCATATCAGTATTTTACAGGGAGCGACTGCCTATCGGACCTCCACAATGCAGTAACTTACACTTTACTTACACGATACCCCTCGGTAACACTTACGTTACTTATAATTTACAAAATGTTTACAAACAGGATAAAAAGAGAAAAATAATTAAACATCTCATTCCAATTCAGTGTCTTATATCACAGCAGTACTCTTACGATGTATTACCAAATATTTGGTAGCGCGATTCTCTACAGTCGGTACTGTCGGGTATCGAAAGTTTGACATCTAAAATAATTCCTGCGACACCCGTTAGAGGCGCTGATCAGATTTTCATACAATATTTCTCAATAGCAAGCCGGTTGTCAGATAGTAGTTGAGAATGGCAGTACAGGTCGGTTGCCATGACAACGGATAACTCGATCAAACATAAGAAGCACTTGTTTATTGTAAAGAAAATATTCAAGAATTTACTTATAAAACTCTTCATAATAAACACATGAGAAAATGATGAACAAAAACATTAACATCAAGTAAAGCCTGCGGGTGGAGGCTTAAATTACTCCTTAATTGTACTAATTGATTCTTAATGAAGAATTGAGTAACGGATTTTAATGTACCTTCGTGAGAAAAGTTCATCTTTAGCTTTAAACATCTTAATAGAGATTGGAATGCCTGTATACAGCAAATTATTATATTATACATACATAACATAATACTCTTTGTGGTCCTATGTATGTACCTATTTTTTTATATATATCCGGTCCCATTCCAAATTATGTGAGCACCTTGCCCGATCCGGAAATCGAACCTGAGAGTTCGTATTCAGAAGTCGAATAGACTGCCCACCGCCACAGTGGCTGTAGATAACATATAATTATATTGAACATATATTTAAACAACTGATAAATCAAGAATAGTCGGTCTTATATCACCGGGTTCAATGGCTCTAGTAACAGCATGTTGCCTTCTCTAAAAATAGCATTCTTTGCAACAGCCATAAACAGCTGCCAAAATGAAGAAATGGTTCAAAATAATTAACCATTAAAAACATCAAACATGTAACAACGAAACCACATCCAGCAAAACTCTACATCGTTGAACCAAACCCACATTTTCTTGGTGAAATATGAAATTTTGCCATTTCGACGTCTCAAGAAACGACAAGTTTTATATTTTCACTGCGAATGTGCCTTGACGCGACAGACCACGTTATAATAAGAAGAAAATTGACGCTATTTTCTTTAGACTCTACCTAGAGTTGGTAGAGTTAAATTGTTAGTGTGTTTTCTTGAGTTTTCTTGAGCTGTTTTCTTTTAAAGTGTATGGTAAGGGGATTATAAGATATTATCAAACGTTTTCAAGCTTCCTCCTTGAGTTTTTGTTGCGATTGAAGATAAAATTTCTTTGAACTCATAATAGGCCACTTGTTTGCCTTAAATTTAAGATTCATTGATAATTTTGTAGCTTTTGGCTTTAAACGTAGAATGATAAGATTTGTGTGGTGACAAAATTATGCGTTTTATATACAGTTTCGTAAATTAAGTACTATTTTAGTAACGAAATACTCGTTTTTTTTTATTACTCATAAATACATACAATATGTATAATTTTTTTTCATAGGCCTAGGCCAAAAACGCCAGAAACTAAAGAACGCCATTATTTGTATTGTATTTTTGGTTTCATATTGAGCGCTCATATGAGGGACATTATGTTTTTCTTCATACGTACCTATTAGATATTAATTCTAACACGACACATAATGTGTACAAGTATTATCAATATTCATATTCCATAATATTTTTATTTATAAGTTCTTTTTTTATAACTTCTCCAGTTTCTAAACTAACCACACCCAAGAAACTAATATAAAAAATATGAAACAATCAGCAATTTTCTAAAATGCAAGCGCTAAAGTCATCTAACATAGCAATAACAATATAGAGCTACTTACTTGAGTAAAACACGTCATATTTTAGTTCTTACGTGTCATTACAGCCATGGACTCTAGGTGTAACTATCAAACGGTCCGTCAGGGACCCTAATCACTGCAATGTGTAGTTCAAACTAACGCTTGTTGAGACTCTACTTAAAGACATTTGGTTTGATGTTGTTAGTTTGAAGCAATTTCTAGATATTTCAAATTTCTATCACATAAAAGATTTTTATTAGATACTAGCTTTTACCGGTGACTTCGTCCGCCACCTGAATTTTCCCATGGGAATGCGTCATTTTCCCGGGGTAAAAAGTAGCCTATGTCCTTTCTCGAGTATCAAAATATCTCCATACTAAATTTCATACAAATTGGTTTAGTAGTTTAGGCGTGATTGAGTAACAGACAGACAGACAGAGTTACTTTCACGTTTATGATATTAGACTGGATTTAGAAAAAAACATTGTGTTTTCATTAAGCAGTAGTCATCTAACATAGCAGTAACAATATAGAGCTACTTACTTGAGTAAAACACGTCATATTTTAGTTCTAACGTGTCATTAGAGGCATGGACTCTGGCTGTAACTATCAAACGGTCCGTCAGGGACCCTAATCACTGCAATGTGTAGTTTAAACTAACGCTTGTTGAGACTCTACTTAAAGACATTTGGTTGAATGTTGTTAGTTTCAAGCAATTTCTAGATATTACACATTTCTATCACAAGAAAGTGTTCTGTTAGATATCAGTGGAAGTTTTTGCGTGTTCTCAGCTTTTATATCTTCAGAATATAAGAATAAAAATTATGATATTAAAATTATGATAAGTAGTAGTTTGGCCACTGTGTATCTGCAAACCAATTCATAGTAATAAGTGATATGTGCGTAAATATTTAAGCATTGATTGTTTTATTTGTATTTACTTCTTTCGCAAGGAAAAGAGTATTATTCAGTTTTAGCACGTTTTGGCATTACAACTAACAAAACAATCAGTACAAGGGCTTACAATTTCCACACTTGTTTATTACATACATACAATATCACACCTTTTTTACCATAGGGGTAAGCAGAGGCCAAAGAACTTCAAACGTCACTTGGAACATCCCTTACAAACTTCCTTCGTTTATTAATAATCTAAATTGTATATAATTAACAACTAAAATCACTTAACTGCAAGTTATACTCTTTACACAGTATAAGTAGCTCTTATCCACTCTACATTGATAGAGCAAGAACTCTATCTACGTTGATAGCCTTTACAAGTCTAGATTGGACCGTTTCACCTTTGACACGTCACTCTCACCATGTAATCAACTTGGAAACTTGGTAGAGTCGCCTCTACCACAAACTAACCGCCTTAACTAAGTAGAGACAATGGTTTGTGAGTTAGATTGAGGTAAATAACTTGGATCGCTGTATCGAGATAATGTAGAGTCCGATAGTAGAGATATGGGTTAATAGAGTAGGATATGTATTTCATGTTTTACCAATCCAATAATAAATTTAATCCACGATATTTGAAATCACTTTTAAGTTTTAAATTGGATTTGAGTTCCAAAAGTTTATTTAATGATTTTTTAATTATTTAGGAATGATATATGAAGTTCTATGATGATTTTTAGCAATAAAGATCTCTAATGATCACATTTAATTAAAATCAAGTATCAATATTTAATATTAAAAAACTTTTGGTTCTTACACGCTTATAGTGCGGTCGGCAGTGTATTCGACAGCTGATCATGAGGTCTCATGGTTCAGTTCCCGGGTCAGTCAAGGTGCTAAAATGTTCAGGTATAACAGACGTGTTTTATACATATTTAATTGTAAATGTCATAAAGCAAGACACTTAATACAACAAAGAACGTCAAAAACGAAAAATCATTCTAAATTTCACAAACATTTTAAACGTTATACTTAAACATTAAATAAAATATCTACTTCGAAAATATCATTCGAAAAATACCTTCGTAACTCCATTATCAAATGTAGAGACGTAGAGTCGGTCTTTCACATGTAATGACGTAGATGTCGCTTTAACATCACCCGCGACAGACAGACACATATCACTTTTGTCATATGATACCTCTACAAACGCGCTGAGAGTACGTTTTATGAAAATTTCATGTGACGACTGAACTTGACTGACAAAAATGTAAAGACACTTTTTGGATTTTTGGTTGCTATCTTTTTGGACAATTTGTGTCTGAATAATAAGTTATTTAAACTTGATATTAATTTAGTGGTAGTTTTAATTATTTTTATAACCCTACGTAGTTAACTTTTGTTTATGACATTTACCTATGATCTTGACTGACAAAAATGTAGATAATTATTTCTATTATTATAATAATTTATGTCTAAGTAATAAGAGTTATTTTAATAAATATAAAATAAATTTTAACAAATAATTTATACATTTACCTGAAGGCATGCAAAATGCCCAACCTGCACTTGACCAGCGTGGTGGACTTAAGGCCTAACCCCTCTCTTATTTGGGAGGAGACTCTTGCCCAGCAGTGGGACAGTAACTGGATAAAAATTGATGTAATGACTGATGTCTACTGACAAAAATCTTTTAAACATTTTGTATCTATCATAATTGTTATATTAATACGAATTTTATAGTAGTTGTAATTATGTATACAACTGTACATAATACAGCTGTTGATAAAAAGTAAATAAGCGTCGGGTCACGTTTTCAAACTTTGGGTATCTTCAAGCGGAAAAACGCCATTAAAACTTTACTTCAACTGGGAATGGAACCGGAAACCTCATCATTTTCTTTGAATATCTATTTTTTTGTACTTTCTAGAAGAAAATTCTTATCACATAACTTTTTGATGGAATATAATTATCAATACCTAAGTTTTGTTGATAGTTCCATGTAATATGTGGCTATGTACCGGGCATGTCACCAAACTCAGAGCTACTATTGAGAATAATCCAATAAAGATAAAACCAAATACTGTTTGTCCGACTCGGAAATCAAACCCGAGGCTTCGCAGTCAGCAGTTGGATACACAACCGACACCATTTCCAATGCTTTTGAAGAGTAATAATTTATTACCTTACTTAGTGCAATATGATATAAGCGTTCATCACACATACATTTGACTTTAAAAAGAACCCAATCACATGACAGGACGCAGGTATAAAAATTATTGCACACAAAACATGCCGTCTTCTTCAAAGTTATTCACCCTAGGTCATATAACTGGCTAGACAACTCAAATACTAGTTTAGTTAGTATTCAAACAAACAGAACTCCATGCAACTCACCGACTTATAACTTTAGTGGACATAGCGAATTAGTGGTACTAGTTATTTTAGTTGTGTTCTAAGTTATTTTATGTTTGAATGTAAACTAAATCTAATGTCGGTATATATGTTACTGTAAAAGCCCGAACTGCGGTAAATCCTGAGACTTTCCGGTAAAACCTAAGATTTACCAACTCGCAATGGTAAAAGTCCGAACAACTCTCTTAATTCGAACTTTTACCTCTATTCACTTGATGATGTCGAGATGTCGCCGGAGCCCTGCTTCGCGGGGCTCCTCCTACTCGGTAGTTTAAAAAAAATATTATTAATATAAATATATATATTTATTAATTATTTTTTATAAAAATCGTTTAACGCAATACTAAATCTAGTCTTAAGACAACATTGATGCTACTCTCGATTAATGCTTAATAGTTATTTTATAACAACTTTGCGATATGCATACTTAAAATTTCAATTTGTACTAATAACTATTTATCAGTAACTTTATTGGTAAAATATCAATTCCACAATTTGTGAAAGCAAAACAGCTACAGTGATTTATAATTACTATGGGCTCCTTGTGAGTGATTTTCACTCAGAATCCTCTCAAAATACAGGTCAAAACACACGAAACACGAAAGCCCCGGACCGAACTATGCAGATAAACCTGATTTTACACTACAAACTTCTGTTTGCCGGGAGTCGAATTAAACTTTGGCAAATACCATAACTTGGGCCCGAACATGCAATGTGTATTAGCATTAGAAATTACTCTATAAAGACGAAATATGGTGAAGTTTAAGTGGCTAATCCCGGCGTTGGATAGAATAAAGTGTTTGTGGATTTAGTTAGTTGGTTAAATATGTGCTAGTTTAAGTTTAAATATTTATACTTACTCGTAGTAAATTATGTGTACAATAGCGCGATTCTGTATCGATGTATAGTATCGAGACGACTTGACGCTTCAAATAATAATAGTTTTTAGACATTTTTCGATAGCTAGCATGTTGTCGAAACTCGATAGTACATGAGAATCGGGCTACAGATTTATATTTTTTAAATAAAATAGTAATAAAAATAGTATATCGTTATTGTAAAACTCACACAGTGGTTTGATTCCAAACTAAACAGAACTTGTTCTACGGAAACCGAATAACCGATTAATGTAAATATATACTTCTAAATACATACTTATATAGATAAATTAACAACCAGGCTCAGAACAAATACTCGTTGCGTGTGCGTATCACACAAAAATGTTCAAGCCTTCAGGTGGCTTGAACAATTTTCACACTAGGTTGACCACAACTATAAGTAGTAGCCCGTAGCCAGTTGCGCTCACCGGTCGGTAAACGATCTGAGGGTTAAGCAAACCTTGGTGCGGTAATTCCATAGATGGGTGACCGCATAGTGGTATTTGAACAGGGCGTCTCGCGAAAATATATTGTCACTTAGGGGTATGAAAAATAGATGTTTGGCGATTCTCAGACCTACTCAATATGCTCACAAAATTTCATGAGAATCGGTCAAGCCGTTTCGGAGGAGTATGGCAACGAAAACTGTGACGCGAGCATTTTATATACATTTTTTTTTGTGAATCTAAACCATTCTCAGATCCCCTTGAACACACACAAAAAATTTCATCAAAATCGGTCCAGTCGTTTAAGAGAAGTTCAGTGACACACTTACAGAAGAATTAATATTTATAAAGATGAGAAGATCTTGCAGCTTTTTTTCAATAGAAAACTAATTACCTCTATAAGCTATTGCTGCGAATATACATAGAATGCTGAAACTAAACTAATTGCGCTATGTTAAACGCATGCATAATGGATATGGTAATTCAAAGTAAGTTTGTCCCGATAATGCGAGGATAGAGCATCCATGGATTCAATCAGTTATCGATCTTAGTTCAGTTCATTAATTCTGGTGCTTTGATAGGTCAGTTGTTAAGATGAAAAAGCTAGTTTTTTTGTACATTTAAGGACTATTTTATATCATTTTGATTGACTCAGAAATAGAACCTGGGACTTTGTTTTCAATCAGTTATTGGGTTTTTAGTTCATAAACTCTGGTGCTTTGATAGGTCAGTGGCAAGGATGAAATAGCTAGTTTTTTGTACATTTTTAGACTAGTTATACACATTTGCTTAACTCAGGTAAAGAACCTGGTACTTTTTTACATTTTTATGTATATTTTGTTGATTAGCAAAGTCGGTTATTAGGTATAATGGTAAATTTTTTGCTCGAATCAGACATCAAATTCGTGACGATTTTTTTCGTGTATTTGTTTGTAAGATAATATAGATTTTTTTAATAGATACACGCATGCATAATGGATATGGTAATTCAAAGTAAGTTTGTCCCGATAATGCGAGGATAGAGCATCCATAGATTCAATCAGTTATCGATCTTAGTTCAGTTCATGAATTCTGTTTGATAGGTCAGTCTTAGAGATGAAATAGTTGGCTTTTGTAAATGTTTTAAAATAGTCTTACAGACAACTTTAAAAAATGAAATTTAATATATAAATATTAAATATAAATATATTTTTTAAGACAACTCCCGTACTAAGTGTTGCTGTTGTGTGGCGGGGACTTTTTTATAAAAACAACGGATACGAAGTACACCCAGACCCGAAACAATTATTCGTGGATCGCACCTAAACCACTGCGTCACGGAGGCAGTCAAAACTCACATTAACTCAGGAATAGAACCTGGGACTCTGATTTCAATCAGTTATCGACCTAAGTTCAGTTCATTAACTCTGGTGCTTTGATAGGTCAGTTGCAGAGATGAAATTGCTAGATTTTTGTACATTTTAAGACTAGTTTTGACATTTGCTTGACTAAGAAATAGAACCTGGGACTTAGTATCGATCTTTTAGTTCATTAATTCTGATGCTTTGATAGGTCAGTGGTAGAGATAGAATAGCTAGATTTTTTTACGTATTAAGAATATAAAAAAACAGGCCTAGACCTGGTACATTTTTTTTTTAATTTAAAGTATTTTTTGTTGATTAACAAAGTCGGTTAATTTTATATATAAAGATAAAATATTTGCTCGAATCAGGCATCAACGTCGTGACGATTATTTTCGGGTATTTGTTTGTTAGATATTCTTTTTGATAGATAGGTACATACATACATTAAATCCTTTTACCCATAGGGGTAGGCAGAGATCAGAGAACAATACTTGGTACGATCCTTACAAAATCGTTAATAATTTATACAAATATCGAATGATAAATTTAAATATGGCTTTCAATTATATTTATTTTTTTACATATAGAATTAATTTCATTTGTACATATTAAATTAGTTTTTGTTTAATGTTAAATTATAAAAAGAACTAAATAAATTCATTCCTTAAAGGGCTTTATATTAATATCCCTTGAAATGACAACGCAGGTTTTACGAATTCGAAAAGTCTTTTATAATAAAACTATCGAATTCTATAGAACCTGAAAAATGATAATATCACTTTATCTATTTCCAAAATATTTTCAGTCTAAACATTAAACTTTTTAGCTATTAACACGAAACTATCGTTCAGCATACTGCTGTGTTTAACTTAATTATTGGTAATTAAACACAACAGGTGGTTCTGTATGACTCCAATATATTGGATCGACCATTAATTATTATGATTTATGAGTTCAGGCATTTGATCTTAAATGCTTATTTTTATTTTCATTCTAGATAATCTTTTAGAGATAATAACACTTATTTAGATAAACAGCATTTAAAATATATATATATATACATATATAGACTAATATTATAAATACTTAAGTTTGAATAGTAAAAGAATAGGATGGATGTGTGTATTACTCTTGCACAAAAAAAAACTGGAAAACATTGAATGAAATTTAGAATAGTTATAATTTATAACCCACAGTAACACATAGGATAGTTTCACGGACGGCATATTTAATACATATATGTAATTTTTTTTAAATCTGATCAGTACTCTAGCAAGACTGAGTGACAAACGTCCATACAAACATACAAAAACATCGGAACTTTCACGTTTATAACAAAACTAGCATTTACCCGCGACTTCGTCCGCCACCTAAATTTTCCGATGGGAATGCGTCCTTTTCCCGGGGTAAAAAGTAGCCTATGTCCTTTCTCGGGTATCAAAATACCTCCATACTAAATTTCATGGAAATTGGTTCAGTAGTTTAGGCGTGATTTAGTAACAGACAGACAGAGTTACTTTCGCATTTATAATATTAGTATGGATTACTACATTATTAAACAAATATACAATTGAAAAACCAGCAAAAACAAACCAAATAAAGCTTTAGAATTACAATGAAAGCCAAACGTTTCTAGTGAATATGAAATCGCACAGTAAGTTCGGTCTACCGTGCAAAACTTCTAAGTGCTAAGTACACATTGTACAGTATGTACCGAATAGGTGCTGGCTTAGCGCACTCTACCGTGCTTTGTTTTAATAGACCGCTCGGTTTTTAGAGTTCCGTGTGGAAATGGTTTTAATACGCTCCAATCGGGGTGCGTTATAGTATTAAGAATTAATCCATCAGTCTTCGGAAATTAGACATACGTAATATCACGTTTGTTATAAATAAAGGTTTGAGGTAGAGGTGCATGAAGTACGTGCGATTTGCTGTTTAAAAAAGGAAACTAAGATTGTTAATTTCGCTATTTGTTTTTATTTAAAAAAAATGTTAACGTGCCACCTACATCAGATTTGCAATGTTGTATTATGTACAATACTATGACGTTCTGTAACTTTTAAATATATGTATGTATATAGCTGCATTTTTTTATTAAAGATAAACAAAAATGTATGTCCAATATTTTGCATCAGACGGACAAAACAAAATCATCATTTCTATACATAAGATCTTTCGATTTATTTTTCTGTCGATCCTAAAACTTCTTTTACCTTTTGTCGTACTCAAAACAACGACACCACGAACCATACAATCTTCTATAATTTACATATATTTGTACAGAACCCTACACCTGTAAGGCTACTTCTATTGACCAGTTTTAAACAAATGCGTTACAATGTACCGAATGAGTTCTCTAACTCGTTCCTATTTTACACGAGGAATAAAGGCTTTTTTTGGAAAAACGTTTGTGAATTTCGACTGCGTTTTTTGTGGGGACTAGCGGTCATAGACTGAAATGGTGGAAGTATTTTTTGTTGATACATGATAAAGTGACAAAATAGTAGGAAACATAAACTTGGTATTGAGATAATGTTTTAAATTTTTGCGTAGTATTGTTATTGTTGTTTTAGAACAAAGATAGTCATAGATCTAGGTAGACAATGCTTTTATTAATGACATAAAAAAATATTGGAAAAATAATCGCAAATCCATCGCCTCAACTAGTGTTAATTTTTATAAAGACTTTTTGACTGTTTAACGCCTTAAGATATTATGTGTTTATTAATTTAAATGTTATCAATAGAATCAATTTTGACCCATATTTTGAACTATTTGTAAGCTAAATTTCATAAAATTCTCTACAGCTATTATCGAAAAGCATAGCAAAGACACCGACAAGGACACATTAATAATTAAAATATTGATAATAATTAATATTTTTAATAACTTTAAAATTTTTATCTGCCAATGTTTGTAAGAAAAACTCTCATTTTCTAGTCACTGGCTCGTGATTTAATAAAAATGAGAGCGGCGGACCATTAAAAAACCGTTAACTAAAGACAAACTTACTTGGACCGTGAACTTTGCCTTCAGAAAGATACTTAAGGCACAATTTCAAACTTTGCCCAACTACTAACACTTGACCGGAACGGCAAGCTTGGAAATTTTCTACAGCATACTTGCAAAATAGTCGAGAATAACTAAACACAAAATTGCATATACATATAAGGTTAGCTACACACATATTGCCAATAGTTGAAGTGTAGTATTTGCCGAATAAAAAACCCGATAACAAAGCCATGATGTATGGATGCGAATGAGGCAAAGGAAGTTTGTAAGGATTGTGCCCAAGTAAGATTCACTGGGTTCTGCCTACTTCTATGGGAAAAAGATGTGATTTTTCGTACGTAAAAGCCCATTCGAAGTTATTACTGCATTTGTTAGGTATCATTCGGCATTTGCCGATCAGGAACACATACATACATATATTATGTACAAATGACAAAAAATATTTTACCACTTGATTATTATTACATTGCTGAACATTTTACTCTTAGTGAAAAATGGTCAACGTCGTGTCCAAAAAAAGACTTTGCCATAGCTTAACAATGACAACATCTTAATTGACAACGCTGGGCATCAGTCGACAAAAGCCATTTGGCATAAATAACCAAGATCTGTAATTATATGCCGTAGCCGAAGTTTGTGATTTCCGAATCCACACATATACGATTTTACCGCTCGGCATTGCCGTTATTGCCAATCACGTGTGTACCCACCCTAATAGTAAGTAGCTAAAGTATACTATAGCTGGTCAAAGTCCGCATTGGCCGGCAACTTCGCAAAATTTAATCAGCAAGTGGAGCGTTACTTGTTTTACATTATTCATATTTTTACGAAGAATTTTGTTAAGATAAAATATCACTTAGCAGAGACACTCAGGGAGTTTTCAAACTGAGTGCTGTACTCTGCTTGGAGAATTTTAATCGTGGATGCGGTGGTCTAGTGGTTGTGGTTACTGATTAGCTTTAGGGAGGCTGTGGGTTTGAATCATAGTTCGTTCTTGAACTGTTGTATATATAAGCTTTAAATTATTATTTTTTATTACATCACGCTGAACTCAAGGGTACAGGCAATTTTTTATAATAGCACAAGTAACTCAAGAATATAGGAAAACTGAACTAACTTTTTGCTAATTATAGAGTTATTTTACTTGACATTTATAATGCATGATTCAAAAACCTGTTATATTGTACTCGTAATAAACTATTTTACAAATTGATAAAAGTTGCTATAGTAAAAATGTATGGTGGTAAAAAGTCACGTACTCAATTGTGATATTTCAAATCTGCATTTAATTTATACATAACATCACACCTGTTATAACCCAAGGTGTAAACAAAGGTTACATTAAACACATTCCGCTTATAAATTCATTATAATAAGTAACCAGTAAGTCCAGCCATTAATTTCAAAATTCATATTAGAAATATTACACCCACTAAATTCTGGCCACTACATCAATATAAAGGTGGGGACATAAACGTCGTGTCCCCATGTAAACGTCGTCCGTTTAGCTGTATTTACTGAGAGTGCAACAAGTGTGGACTTGCCACTAAATGTTACTCCTTTTACAAATGTAGTTATTGAACGGGAATTACTGGTTAGGGAATTTGTAAATGCACTTTGTGGATGGAAAATGTAGAAGGTTTTTAAATTACTTTTGAACTACTTTACTTGGTTTAGTTTACTTTTAGCGAATCGGTAGTTTGATTAACAGGCCTTTTCTATTCAGTAGGAAATCCGTTGCTAACAGCAGAATAGTACGTAATGAAATACTCATATAAGAATATTATAATGCACTTTTGTTTGGGCGGTGGTGTACACTGCTGGTCTCCGGTTAAATTCCTGGGGCAGGTAAAGAGTTGTTGGTCTTTTCTTATATATTATTCACAAAATATTCTTCAGTAGTCGCCCAAAGCCCCTAATAAATGGAGTTACAATTGAAAAGGACGATATTAAACATAATTTCATAAACTTCTGACTACTACTTTAAGTATAATAAACGTAAACCAACAAAATAAATAATTAAATTATAGTGACTAAAAAACAAACACAGTTCATGTCACTGATGTCGTGCAAAGAAGCCAGGTGTCTTGAAGGAACATAGCAAGTGGTATTTCTGGCCTCTGTCTCCCTCATGGCAAAGAGTCTATATTCTGTACTAGCTGACCCGCGCAACTTCACTTGCGTCACATAAAAGAGAATGGATCAAAATTATCCCTGTTTTTTAACATTTTTTATTGCTACTCTGCTCCTATTGGTCGTAGCGTGATGATATATAGCATATAGTCTTCCTCAATAAATGGACTATCTAACACTGAAAGATTTTTTTAAATCAGACCCGTAGTTCCTGAGATTAGCGCGTTCAAACAAACAAACAAACTTTTCAGCTTTATAATATTAGTATAGATTAGTACAGATATGTATGTACTGTGTTTATTTATTTATTTAGGTATGTATCATCACGCTACGACCAATAGGAGCAGAGTACCAATAAAAAATGTTACAAAAACGCAAAAAGTTATGACCAATTCTCTCATATGTGACGCAAGCGAAGTTGCGCGGGTCAGCTAGTATAAAATAAAGTGTACTGTTTCAAACGCATAGTCAAACTGCTTGTAAACTTACATTATTCTGTGGTATCCGCGACTGTCATAATAAATATGTATAGGATGTGAAAGTTGAGAGATTGCATTAGTCGTTGTGGTTTGTCTGTTACTACATTACTCACGACTATGTTTCAACAAGATTTGAATTAAATATTGTATTGTATTCAGTTTTGAAAATTTATTTTGGTGAATGTTTTTCAATGTCCGTATTTCTATTTTACGGGACTAGTATTTTTGTAGGTAGAGCTATCTTTGGCAATTTATGAGCACGCTTGAGCAGTTGGCGCTATCACTGTACAAAAACAATAGAGGAACTCTAATTATAAACCTACCTAATTATGCCCTACCCGGAAATCAAACCCAAAACCACATAAGCAGAAGTCGGATACACTACCGACGCGATCGCACCAAAGGCATTGAGAAATACAGAAATATAATATTTAAAAAAAAATAGTGCTAAACCCGGGAATCGAAACTGAGACCTCATGATCAGCAGTCGGATACACTAGCAAACGCGCCACAGAGGCAGTCTATTACGAACAATTACCAAAAAACATTGCAAAAGGCCTATTTATTATACAAATATCTTTTTTCTTCAATAACGAGACAATTTGAGAAGATTGATGGCACAAGAGACAGTTCTTTGTGTACAAACACATGTTTTATTATGATATATTTTATGTACGGCGCTACTAATAGTTACGATATATTACAGTTTTCAGTAATGGGTTATTGGGAATATATCAAATAAATTGTTTGTTTTAATATGCTTTTAGTTGAATTACTTTTACGTGATGCAATTAAATCTGAATAAATAAGTAATATTGAAGAAATAAATAAAATTAAATGACAAATGATGCAAAACGATTTAAGTACTCGTAATTTCAGACCATTTATTTCAATTTGATTCTGTCAAAATATCTAATCAGACAGTATTGTCTAAACATCAAAAGTTCGATATAATTATATCCAAACGTTCTTATTACGTTGCAAAAAGCAAAATTAAAAACTATAGGTATGTCGTATAAACGCAATATTTGAGATCATAGAAAGTCCCCAATCCGCACTTGCACAGCGTGGTGGACTCAAGTTCTAACCTTTCCCTCGTTTGGGACAAGACCCTTGCCCAGAAGTGGGACAGTAACGAGTTAAAAATAATTGGACAACACGCATAGCCGATAGATATAAAAGCTAGTATCGTCCAAACGTCAAAAAACTCGATACAGAACTTCGACAACATCTACAGAAAAAACAAACCAAAACAAATCAATCCCTCCAATCAAGAAAATTATATTAGCAACAACTAAATCCTATTACATCACACACAAACTTTGACACACACAACTCGTAATATTAATGTGTTTAGCGAAACTCCGGTGCGTACTCTAAACTACGTTTAATATGAGGTATTAGGAGCAACAAATCGTGCGATTTGATTTGCTAATTCAATCATCCGTGTATCTACACATAGTCCGGCTGGCAGCTGTCACACCGGGTTGTGACGTCATTGAGTAAATATTATTATTAGAGACAGATAGAGAGAGAGAGAGAGAGAAGAGAATTATGAAGAGAGGACCATATACTTTGAAGAAATGTTCTTTTAACAACATCATTTTTAGAAACTGGAAAGTGAAAAATCTTTTTTCTGTGAGATTGCAGGTTACTAAATACCTAGCTAATGAAAGCATAAACAAAGGTTAGTAAATAATGAAACAAGATACAAATTGGTACAACAAGTGCATGCAACGATTTATTTTGCAGTTTAGCGCTATGACGATTTCCTTTCCATTTGCATCAATTGAGAAGTGTTTCAAAATTCTAAACCTTTTTATATTTTATCCTTCTAAGTATCGGATGGAATATCCAACACTGAACACACAAAACGTGAAATTAGCGCTAAATTATGTATATACATTTTGACATTAAAAAAAACTTCTACATTTTATCCAAGCAAAACAAAGAATAACGTATTGTTACATTAATACGTTTTTACATAATCTCAAAAGTACCTAAATCGTATTTCAAATGTAAATACGAAGCCGTTAATAGTTAAATCACGTGTAATTAATATTCCATTCTCATTTCCCTATGAAACTCACTGAGCACTTATTCCGAACCGCTTTTCTAAAAACACACAAATTCTAATTACATAAGCCACAAACGGTGTGAGAGGCATCCCTTACACATATCAAAAACAAACGATTCTACACCTTAGCCCTTCAAAAATAAGGTATATATTTCTTTGAATCTATCTGTCGTCAATTTACCCGATATCGTAGATTAGAAATGTCATTCAGTTGCGATATTGATGCTTTAGAAGGTTTGACACGTTATATATCGTGTTGTCTCCCTCTTTCTTATGCGTTTGTAACGTTTAAGTGTTGCTGTCTCGCTCTCGCGTGGTATTAGCATTAGGTTTTGATCTGTATGAACGAAGATACGTGTTATGATTTATACAAATAAGAAGATTCATGGTTTTGTAATAAAGTGAATGAAATCTGAGGGGAATTTATGTTATCGCCCATTTTTGTGAGGTTATTTTTTATCGTTGGAATGCAGTAACCTGATTTATGTGTTATGGAGTAATATTACTAGAGGTTCATTTACGTGAACTTATTTAAGAAGATAATAAAAATGTTTGCATACAAAGTATAGCTGTTTTATATTTGTCTGTGTATTTTAAATGTTAGACTATCTGATAGATAAAATACAGCAGACAACAGCTGTCGAATTTCTTCTTGTTGTACTAAACTGTACATAATTATTTAGAGAACTGAAAAACGCGTGTAAAACTTTTGACTCACTTTTGATAATTCCAATGCAATAAGAGTTCATAGTATCTAATGAAATTAAGTAAATATTCTATCATATAGAAACCAAATTTTCCAAGTGCGTAGTTTGATCGGTCTACGGCGTAGATATACTACACTGTAGACGTGCTACGTCGTAGAGATGATTATTTGGATGAATGTCAAGGCTGAATTTATGTGTATAAAATGTTCGTATACTAATATTATAAATGTTAAAAACAGCCGCACGGATCGATCTCTGAGGTCAAGCTACGCTTGCCGAGGTTGTTCCGTGGATGGGTGACCATCTTATACATATCGAGTTTCTCCGTGTTTCGGAAGGCACGTTAAATTGTGGGTCCCGGCTGTCATTTTCGATGATCTTTGATCTTTTGAAAGTAGTCAGAAGCTTGAAAGTCTGACAACCAGTCTTACCGAAGGTATCGTGTTAATACCCAAGTAACTGGGTTGTGGAGGTCAGATAGGCAGTCGCTCCATGTAAAACACTGGTATCCAGCTGCATCCGGTGAGACTGGAAGCCGACTCCAACATAGTTTGGAACAAAGGCTAAGCGAATATATATAAATGTTAAAATCTACCTGTCTTCTAAGATTTTATTTAAATCCAACATGAATATGGTTGTAGGCGTAAGACAATTTCATTCATTTTTTTTTTTACTTTTTGAGATGGGATACCCCAGATATTATTATAGCTATTTTCTACACCGCGGCAAGCATATAAAGCTATCGTTTCTGCTCCTGACTTCTCACTAGTCGCGTCGGTTATCTGTTTCACATAGCTATGAGAGAGAAGGAAAAGAAAGCGTACCTGTGTGTTGTGCACACACTTAGACAATACAAACAAAGTCCTGGACAGTTGACTAATTTCAATGAAATCAGCCACCGTAGCCGAAAATCGGTTAGAAGGACATTAAAGTATACACTATCTACAATATCTTTATATACCCAAAACACTTCATTTATCAGAACAAATATAAATCATAGTAGATCGACAAACGTGTGACAACGGCCCTCTGATAAGGGCGTCCCTAGTGAAAGATATAACATATGTCCAGCACATGATTGATAGTGGGTATTGTCAGATAATATTATTATATAAAATACTATAAGTTATTACATAACCACTGCTGAGTTTTGGGATTTTAGTTTTATGTAAAACGCTATTTTAAAGTACTCACAAATGCAAGCATCATAGCTACATCAATTTATTACTGAGGTAGTATCCGTCGTGACTTGTGATCCAAAATCTACATCCAGAGAGACACTGATTGAGACAGAAGGAGACAGAAAGATTTAAGTAGAATCAGAGACATACTGATGTTATGTATAGAAAACGCACATATCTATTCTAATATTAGAAAATTGTAGAGTTTGTTTGTTTATATAGTCGAACGCGCTAATCTCAGGAACTACACGGGCGCATGAATTTTTTTTTTATTATTTAGGAAGGCTATAGGCGATATAACATCACGCTACGACCAATAGGAGCAGGTAAAAAATAGGTAAAATGATGACCCATCCTCTCTTATGTGACGCATGCGAAGTTGCGGGGGTCAGCTAGTATTACATGTGCAATGATATGAGTAGCTAGTAGGGAGTCAGACGATCATGAACACATAGAATAATAATAAACCTACTCATAATATACCTTTTATCAACCTTTTGTAATTATATACTAATCCTTATTCTTCAATCCCCAAACGATATTTTACTATAGTGAAATTTCCGTGCAATCCTGTCACATCACCTTTGCATCGAGAGATCGACTTTCCGAATCGAATACACGTTAAACTTGTTTCTTCAAAACATTAAACGTACGCCAACAATCCACCCAAATAACCATTCAGTATTCAAAAAAGTGGCAAATAATCGCTCCTGAGGTTTCAAGGCAGCAGAAAATATGACAAACAAAAAGAACTCCTCAAAGATTGCCTCCGAATACGGGGTCATTGCTAACATATTCGTCTAGCAGCAGTCTAGCCTGTCTATTTCTATCAGCCTTGGCCTCCACGCCCAAATATCACAAGTTCACTCAAATTAATGTAACTGCTAAATATGGAAGCAAACAAATGTATTCTTGTATTCTGATATTTTTAATGAGTTGTTTTATAGTATGTCCAGCGATCTAGATTCTAAGCGGCTTTTATCGCTTTATTTATAGTGTATTTGGCCGCTTCTGTGGCGCGGTCGGTAGTGAGTGCTATTGCTGCACAAGAGGTCTCGGGTTCGAATCCTGGGTCGGGCCAAAAAATACTTTTCTGATTAGAAAAGTATTTTTTGTTAAGAATTTCTTAGAAATTGCCTGGAGTCAGGAAGTTGAGTTCGTACACCTCCGTGCCTCGAAAAGCACGTATAGCCGTCGGTTCTGCGCCTGACCTCTCACTGTTCGTGTCGGTTATATGTCCCACCGGGTTATGGCAACCCTTATCACTACGGGGTATGAAAAATAGATGTCGGCCGATTCTCAGACCTACTCAATATGCTCACAAAATTTCATGAGAATCGGTCAAGCCGTTTCGGAGGAGTACGAGAAAGAACGTTGTGACACGAAAATCTTATACATATTATTGTATAAGATTAATATTAGAAAGCTACTACATTGTATATGCACATGCTTATGTTTTCATACATAAATCTCACTAAAACTCCATAACAATACATTCTCCATAACATAACATATAAAAAGTTTTCATATACATAATATTTGTTATAAATAACGCAGCGGTCGGATCGATGTGACTATTTTCGTTTGAACACACTCCACTGGGCTTGTCATTGGAGAGGTCGTTGGTTCAATGTCGGGACAAGTAAACATGTAAGATGAAACTTTATGGGGTTTTTAATTCCACTTTTATAGAGGTTATTGGGTTGAAATAAAAATTGAGAAGAAAATAAATAATGTTTTCTCTATTTATAATTTTGTTAAATATTTATAACTTCTAAGAAAATGTTTTATTGATTGAATTGGAATTTTTGTAATTGAGTGTTTCGAACCTATCTCATATTCTATCTATAACTTTGGTGAAAAGTAGCGATTTGAAAAGATTATAGACTGGCCTTAATTTATGCATATTTTAAAAAATAATAATATGCTTGATACATATATGCAATGCACTGATAAATATGTATAATTGACACCATTTATTATCAACATTACCCGCATGTAACCAGAAAAAAAAACACACTAAACTACAGAAAACACGTAACTAAACTCCCTACTAATCGCGACAAAAAGTCAAAATAATAAAGTATTTTAGTCGTACTCAGGAATCAAACCCAAGACTTCTTCATCAATTACTTACACTACCATACCGTACTGTAAAGTTCCACATCAATTGAATACTATTTTATACCCCAAACTTTATCTCAAATCACGGAGAAAGTTAAGCAATTTCAATTTAACTGCAACGCAGCATCTATCGCTTTAAATCAATGCTTAATCAAATGTAACTGGATTCCTGTGCAACGCTGAAATCGATTCATTGTGCTAATATCTTAGGAGTGAAGTATTAGCCACTTTTGTTATCGATTAGTTCTTTTATGTTTTTTAAAATACTAATATATTTAACTAAGTGTCTTTTCATCAATATCCGAACAAATAATGACTGCCTCTGTAGTTGTAGTCTATGCAGAAGTGCTGAACATGAGGTCTAGGTTTCGATACCCGTGTCGAGCAAGGTGCTATTAGTACCTATTTTCTAATTTATTTATTTATTAACAGTAGCCTGGAGATCGTTAACGCGCTCAGTATATGGTAATAGATTAATTCCTAATTTTATGAAACAAATATTGTTAAAGGCAAAACATGCTTGTATTTCATCAAGTCCTTTGCCTAAAAATTCAAGCATAAAGGCCCATTTAGACGGGGAGAGTTTCTCGTACGGTTCCGAGCGAGAAACTATGCGCTACTATCACAAGCAATAATCGCCATAACACAATCGTATCAAAATGTTTACATACAGGCAAGAACTAAAATCTCGCCTACGATAATGTCATACGAGATTCGCTTATGACTTATCGCTAGGCGATAATTGCCTATGTTGGTTTACACAACGAAGGTGTAGTAAGAAGATTGTTGCTTACGAGAATCCCAACTTGTATAAACACGATCTCGTGTGACATATTTTCAAGTTGATACGAGTATCGTACAAATCAGTTTGAATCGTTTTTAGTGCGAGATTTGTCATTCAAGTTTAGTGATCCGATTTTCGAGAACTGATAGCGACACACAGTGGTGGAATTCAAGCATGCAAGATGACTTTCCAAATGATTCAACGAATGCACAATAATTATTTTTTTCCAAATATCTCTATATTAAGTTGATTTATTATAAGCTAATTGCCATTTATTTGTTTTGTAATCTACCTTATTAAAGCAAGACTGATTTTGAATAAATACTTAGATAATCTTTTGATAGTTAAGTGATTTTGAAATTAATCGTGTTTTATTCATACCTTAATGAAATCCTCCAATGCTATGTAAATAGCTTGCAGAACTTCTACCAAAAAGTAACTTATGGTACACCTATATACTATAAATATTTCTGATAGTGTTTGAAATGAATCTCCTGTAGCCAAATATTTTAAAGTTATTTCCAATTTTGTACGAGCGGGTATAGCTTGACGCATATTTGTATCATTTTTTTGTATAGATGGTCCAATTTCTTGAAGTAGATATATGAGTTGAGTTTTCGTAACCCGAAATATATTTTTGAATGTCTCTTCATCTTTCAATTGTAATTCAAGGCACAACATGTTAGATGCTCCCAAGTCATTTCTTCTAGCTATCCATTTTCTAACCCAACGCCTTTTCTTCTTTTTCCGTTTACCTTATTCTTGCCTTAGAAGAGCAGATATAATTAAAACACCATCGCGCACTGCACTCATAGTAGCAACTGGCATAAAATCTCGAAATACGATTATTGCTTTGAAATTATGTTTACACGGACATAACAATATTACATTGCAAGGCAATTCTCGCCCAAAGCAACGAGCGAGGAGAGCGAATGTTTAGACGAAAAAAATGTTTTATATTCTTTCGATAATCGTATCTTCGAGACGAGAAACTCTCCCCGTCTAAATGGGCCTTAAGAAGCATAATACAACGCATGTAATGTTATGCTTAATCAAATGTAACTGGATTCCTGTGCAGCGCTGAAATCGATTCATTGTGCTTATTTCTTAGAGTGAAGTATTAGCTACTTTTGTTATCGATTAAAGTTCGTTTGTACTGTTTAAAAATGTGATTTGATTCCCTCTGTGGTCTAAGGGTTAGTGTATACGACTGCTGAACATGAGGTCTAGGGTACGATACCCGGATCGAGTAAGGTGCTATTGGTATATTATAATTTATTTGCTAGACAGTAGTAATCTGGAGATCGGTAAGGTGCCCGGTAAATGTCAGTCAGCTCAGCATTACTCTAGTAAATATTTCAAATCTTTGCTATTAAATATTGTTCAACCTATTATGCTTTAATAAACGAAAATCTTATTCATGTTTTGACTGACTCGAGAATCAAATCTAAGCCACTGCGAGGCCACTAGAGTAGCCAGTTGTAACTAAATTGAACAATTGTGTCGTAAAATCGATTAGCAATATACCTATTATGTATGTATATATTATTATACATGTATATTATTATGTACAACAACATGTATCTACGGTATAGTATCATTGTAAACCAATTACATGTGATCAAAGGAATCCTTTACAACTGTTCTTAACAGTTAAATATTACCCTGTCATGTCGTTAGTAATGTAAAGGTTAAAGTTTATAATGTAATAATTTATTTTATATATTGGTCGTAGCGTGATGATATATAGCCTATGTATAGCCTTCCTCGATAAATGGGCTATCTAACACTGAAAGAATTTTTCAAATCGGACCAGTTCTTCCCGAGATTAGCGCGTTCAAACAAACAATCAAACAAACAAACTCTTCAGCTTTATAATATTAGTATAGATGTATGACTTAAGACCACTTTCAATAGTACCTGAAAATAAAATTTGTAAAAAATGATTTCTGAATATTTTCAGCGGCAAAAATTTAAGAAGGCTTTTGCTTTACTATTAAAAATATCAGCATAACAATAAGTTTATGCAAAAATAATGTCAATTCTAAAAAAATATCGCTTCTTAACTTCCTTTGGTGAACATGTTATAAGCTACCATAAATATATGACCAAGCGGTCACCCATCCACGAATCATCCCTACCATAGGTAACTTAACCTGATCAATAAGTAATTGTAACTGGCGATTACAAAACTCTTTGTATATTAGTTAACGAAGCGCACCTTGCACAAAGACAACACGTAGCTACATAGAGTCGGTCGGGAGAGACGTGGAGACTAGACTCTACCAACTGAAGCGTCCGGTTCCAAACGATTAACCCCTTTCTCTCCAGAATACTCCAGATGGACAAAGCTTTGCCGTTTCATATTTAACTACACTAACAGAACGGATTAACTGGGAATTACGAGTAGTTTTACATTTACGTATAAACAATATCCTCCGTGGCGCAGCGATTTAAGTCACCGCTACCATAGCGATGGGGGGTCATGGGTTCGATTCCCACACGGAATAATTGTTTGTGCGATCGACACAATAATTGTTTCGAGTCTAGTTGTACTTTGTGTTTTGGACCAAGATCCCAGAGCTGCCAGACCTACGTCATTTTAGCAAAGCTGAAATTTTGAGGATTGTTAGTATAAAGGGTCTGTTAAGAGGTATGCACATCCACTACCTTGAAAGCGGGGCCGTTTCTGAGGTAGCGCGGAGTGAAGGTGCGTAAAAAACGACCCAACCTACGTCATAGTAGCAAAGCTGGTTTTCACATATGTTATTAATGATATTATGTAGAATTAAAATTGACTATTGCCAGACCGTTTCCCGGGGCCGTTACTTCTGCCAGACGCCTTAAATGTTATAAAAAAATGAGGTCAACTACGTCATAGTAGCAAGCCTAAATTTTATATATGTTATTAAAGGTACACTTTTAAGACCCCCTGTATGCGGACAGACCATTCCGCAGGGCCCTTCGTCCCCTAGACGCCATTAAACTTTCCCTATGAGTGCGAGAGTAAGAGCATTATTCATACAAATAAATGAAAAACAATGGAATTAAAAAAATAAAAATTGAAAAATTATTGAATACTAGCTGACCCGCGCATCTTTGCTTGCGTCACTTAAGAGAGATAGGTCAAAATGTTACATAAACGGGTTATGTAACATTTTTCACTGGTACTCTGCTCCTATTGGTCGTAGCGTGATGATATATAGCTTATAGCTTTTCTCAATAAATAGGCTATCCAACAGTAAAATATTATTTTATTCGCACCAGTAGTTCCTGAGATTAGCGCGTTCACACAAACAAAAAAACTTCTCATCTTTATAAAATTAGTATAGATTAAAAGTACTTGGAATGTTTAGGAAGAAAAGTAACATTATTTTGGGAATTATTTAAAAAATAGATATGGTTTACACTATTCACAAAAATTATGAAAAAAAAATTGTAGTCATTCATCATCATCATCATTATCTGAGCTCTTACTTCCCTCATCAAATTGAATATTTAAATCATCTCCACCATCGTCTTCATTGTTACTTGAATTCTCTGTAAAAAAAAATGTAGGTAATGATGTTGAAAACAGTTACAAGTAGGTATATTGAAATAATTTATAGTTAAAATAAAATACCTAATTCGTTTTCAAGTGATTCGCTTACGAAACTTGGCAATTGGTCACCATCAAACCACTTAAAATGATAATGGTTATCCTTTAGAACCCACCCATTATTTGCTGGGCTTAAAATGCTAGGACGCTTTATATGAGCATTACTCCAGACACCCGCAATATAATTTGCTCGTCGAAATTGTTGAAGCAATTCAGATTTACAAGGAGGTAAATTACTTGCGTCGAATTTTTTAACATTTTGCCGGTGGAATTTCTCATTCACATCGCCGACTGTATACGTGTTAGTTGTAGCCGTGCAGCATCTACATCAATTAATCCGGGAACATTATATAACTCGCAGATAAATTTTTGAATTACATCAAATATATTTTGTTCCTTCGCTTTATCAATAGATAATTCAACTTCTCCGAATTGAACAAAAGCTTCTTGATATTCTGGCGATTTCGTATTCGGCGATGTGAATGAGAAATTCCACCGGCAAAATGTTAAAAAATTCGACGCAAGTAATTTACCTCCTTGTAAATCTGAATTGCTTCAACAATTTCGACGAGCAAATTATATTGCGGGTGTCTGGAGTAATGCTCATATAAAGCGTCCTAGCATTTTAAGCCCAGCAAATAATGGGTGGGTTCTAAAGGATAACCATTATCATTTTAAGTGGTTTGATGGTGACCAATTGTCAAGTTTCGTAAGCAAATCACTTGAAAACGAATTAGGTATTTTATTTTAACTATAAATTATTTCAATATACCTACTTGTAACTGTTTTCAACATCATTACCTACATTTTTTTTTACAGAGAATTCAAGTAACAATGAAGACGATGGTGGAGATGATTTAAATATTCAATTTGATGAGGGAAGTAAGAGCTCAGATAATGATGATGATGATGAATGACTACAATTTTTTTTTCATAATTTTTGTGAATAGTGTAAACCATATCTATTTTTTAAATAATTCCCAAAATAATGTTACTTTTCTTCCTAAACATTCCAAGTACTTTTAATCTATACTAATTTTATAAAGATGAGAAGTTTTTTTGTTTGTGTGAACGCGCTAATCTCAGGAACTACTGGTGCGAATAAAATAATATTTTACTGTTGGATAGCCTATTTATTGAGAAAAGCTATAAGCTATATATCATCACGCTACGACCAATAGGAGCAGAGTACCAGTGAAAAATGTTACATAACCCGTTTATGTAACATTTTGACCTATCTCTCTTAAGTGACGCAAGCAAAGATGCGCGGGTCAGCTAGTATTCAATAATTTTTCAATTTTTATTTTTTTAATTCCATTGTTTTTCATTTATTTGTATGAATAATGCTCTTACTCTCGCACTCATAGGGAAAGTTTAATGGCGTCTAGGGGACGAAGGGCCCTGCGGAATGGTCTGTCCGCATACAGGGGGTCTTAAAAGTGTACCTTTAATAACATATATAAAATTTAGGCTTGCTACTATGACGTAGTTGACCTCATTTTTTTATAACATTTAAGGCGTCTGGCAGAAGTAACGGCCCCGGGAAACGGTCTGGCAATAGTCAATTTTAATTCTACATAATATCATTAATAACATATGTGAAAACCAGCTTTGCTACTATGACGTAGGTTGGGTCGTTTTTTACGCACCTTCACTCCGCGCTACCTCAGAAACGGCCCCGCTTTCAAGGTAGTGGATGTGCATACCTCTTAACAGACCCTTTATACTAACAATCCTCAAAATTTCAGCTTTGCTAAAATGACGTAGGTCTGGCAGCTCTGGGATCTTACTCTATTTGTTCTTTGTATGTTTGTAAAAGTCCTCGCTATACAAGAGCAATTCTTAATGCGGGAGTTGTCTTTTTTAAAACAAAGAATATCACCTTTTACACCCGAAGGTTCTGGCAGAGTGGTCTGAAATACACCCACATTTCACCATACACAGCCCCATTCATATAGTCAACTATATAGATAGTTTGATAACATGTCCGATATGGCTAGACCCGCGACCTATTACATGGGACTAACATTGTTATTGGCGAAACGTGAGAGTATTTCATACGCCCCTGCCTACACCTTCACGGAAATCAAGCACGATGTTATGTATGTACCAAAAATAATTATAATGGGAATCAAACCCTAAACATCCTCAAGTAATTGTCGTATTTTTACTTCTTAAACCACTGCGCCAACCAGGCTCAGAACAAATACTCGTGTTCATGGCACAAAGATTTGTCCCGGGTCGAACATGAAAAAAATAATTTTATACCGCAGTCAAAACTCTTCACTAGTCAAAAGTACTATTGACTAGCATATTCAGTCAAAAGTATTTATTTTTCTTGAGACCTCACTAATCAAAAATACTTTTAACCGGTTAAGAGTTTTGTCTGCAATATATACACATAATACGACATGCTCAAATGCCTGAAACAGCTACAATTTCTAAATAAGCAAGGAAATGTTAATGAACACTAATTAGTTAACAATTGTCTAAGCACACTAATATAACTACAGCTATGTGCAACGGTCTACAGACATTCAGTGCAAGCATTCTCTCTCCCGACGTTAACTGCTTTGTGTTTCTACCTTTATTGTGTGGTGGAAGTCATGAGCGGTAGCGAGAGCGACTTTACAAGAGTCTTACATGTAAATTTTGAGTTTAAAAGGACCTATGTAACAATACAGCAATTATGATTCTGGGTTTTTTCATTTCCAGCGTTAACTGATTTTTGTTAGTACTTTTACTGTGTGGTGGAAGTCATGAGAGATAGCGAGTGTACTGATCAACATAATTATAAATTTTGATCCGAAAATAGTTACACGGTTTTTACCAACCACCACTGTGGTATTTTAATAAAGAACAATCTTACTGGTACTATCTTCAAACTAAGAGCTTAATACGTTAATTTCCTATAAAAAAAGTTACGACTAAAAAAAAAACTAACGACGCTGATAATTTTATATCGATTTTTTTATAGTTGGTCAGTAATTAAAAGTCGATAGTGATAATCATTCGCCCATCTCATTTAGTCTTCAAGACAATTATTCATTTGTATATTTTCACAAATCAACCATTTCAAATAAAAAAACTACAAAAAATAATGACTTGCAAACAACCAATAACCAGAACTCAACACTAAGTAATTCCCATTACACACATAGCACCACACTTTCATCCACTCAACCCAAATCGTGAGGTCTCGATACATCTAATAACAGCAAGTTTGACCTCAATCCAAAGACCTCTCGACTTGAGGACCTTCACAATGGACGCCAAAAAAAGACTCAAATAAAATATATAATCAGTATACGAGATACATTTAGTTGGGATACTAAATAGTTGCACGACAAATATTACTAAAGACTAAACTTAACAGTATAGGCACGCAATTATTTTTTGACATTACTGCCCGGTTGCCATTTATATTTAGATAGAAGTATTTCAATTCTCGGTTTATAATCTGTTAACATGCCGAAATGTATCTAAATTGATTCAGCCGAGTATTTAATATATAATAAGCCATGTAAAATTTGATTTAGAAAGGCAGTCAAGCCAGTTAAATACAGGTGGTCGAGGGCTTTTACTTATATCAATGACTTTTCAAAATGTCCATGAAATGTGAGATGATAATGTGTGATCTCAAATGAGCACAAATCTGGTATTCTATTTTTTTTTCTAAAAAAGACAACTCCCGGACTAATTATTGCTGTAGTGTTGCGGGGACTTTTACAAACATACAAACAACGGACACAACCAGACCAGAAACAATGATTTGAGGATCGCACAAATAATTTCTCCGTGTGGGAATCGAACCCACGGCCTCCCAACGCAGTGGTATCGGCGTGGCGACCTAAACCATTGCGCCACGGAGGCACCTTCTTCCTTACCTCTTTCCTAATATTATTACACAAAACTCACGATTATCAGTTGCAAGTCTGTACAAAACTTTAGTAGTAGTATCCTCAATGAATCATGTTGAATCTTTAGGCTTAAATCATGCGTTACAAACCCTTAGCTTTCAAAAACTTGGGACGAAAATGTCGTACATACGTTTTGCTACCTTTTGGGTGAGCAGAAATGCGATACAAAACAAATTTTAGGGTATAAGGTGCCTACTTTAAAAAAATCGGACATGAAACGCATAAAGATAGGACATAGCTACGTGTCGAAATCGAATCCGAAATAATGCAATGGCAAGCACCTAACCTACTTTCCTTACCAAATATAAAATTAAGGACGTAACATTACAGCCATTACACCTAAAGGTGCAGGCAGAGATATATGCAATAATGTTTGTCGGACGAGGTAGGGTTTAGGCCTTGAGCCCACTAGGCGTCCGATCCGTGGGTTAAGCAAACCTTGGCGCGGTCATACCATAGATGGGTGACCGCATAGTGGTATTTGAACTGGGCGTCTCCGTGCTTCGGATGGCACGTAAAAAGTCGGTCCCGGTTGTTGTCTATTAAGATAACAGTCGTTAAGCCACGTCAAAGGCTTTCGAGCGGCTTGAACAACTTTGGCACTAGGTTGAACACTAACCATACGATAAGAAGAAGACTACGCAGATCAAGTGCAGGTTGGCTTATTTACAAGACTTAAGTGAAAATAATTTCTGTAGTCTCATCTCTATCTTTCAAATACTAATATCCTGGCCCTCCCAAGCAAAAAATCCTAATATTACTTCACAATCTAACACGCTCAAGTAACCACTTCACACACGCGTGAAAAATAAAAATAACTAGTAAAGAACAATTTAATATAGTTAACTATATATCAATAAATTGTTCTATTCGTCGGTACATTTCCGTTTCAGTAACTCCTTTCAAACTAAGCTTGGGCTATTCGTGGGGTTTAAGTTGCAGGCGGTAGCGTTTTTGTATCAAATGTTGTAACTTTGCAACTCTAAGCTATATAAAAAACTTGGACATAAATTATTTTAAGAACTGCGTAGATAAACTCAATATTAATTTATTTAACTTGAATTCAGTTTTCAATATAAATGAAACAGTTTAATAAATGGTTTTACCTGCGCAGACGAAACTATATCAAAATTTAACAACAACTAAAATTAAAGTAGAAAATACACAATTATTCACATTTTTGCAACTGTCATTTTCATAACCCACAATTCAAAACGTCAGAGTCATTTTTCACATAAGTGCCCTATATATTAATTTCTTTTTAAAATAAGACTTCATAAAATTAGAGGTAGATCAAAATCACAGGCTAAGTTTTCGTACAAATTATTACTACCACTCTTACCAAGACTTGCACATGCAGTCATGTTTAACAGTCTTATATATTGGCTACATACAAGCTATATCTTATGGCTTGTACTCAAACCTTAATCCAGGTTTGAACAAGTTCTGATATTGAGAAATGTTCGAAGCTCGTTGCTACCATTTGTCTTAGATTATTATTTTCATTATTACGCTCTGACAGATGGGGGGGGGGGGTACACTTTACGACCTAGATCGTAATCTGGATGTTTGACCTACTTGCTTGTGACAAATTTTGTTGAGTTTTGATAAATGTGACTAAAAGGGTTGATTGGGAGTTGTTAACCGTAAATTGTATGAAATTTATAAATATCGTAGCAAATATTATCGTTTTAAAAGTGGTTTGATAAGTTCTGAATAAAGGCGACGCCGTCCCACTTAATGCCTGTTACTAAAAAATACTTTATTATGCTATGTTTCAAAATTTACTAGCGACAGTCAATAACGTATGTAAAAGGTTTTGCTTATAGCCTATGTTTTCCAAATCTTTCTGTGCTTTACATAAAATCAATATTTTTCCCTTAAACGTGGGAAAAGATCAAAGAAAAAATTAAGTTCATTCATGCCTTATAAACTCTGCAAAGCACAAAATAAACGGTACAAAAGCCCCCCAAAAAGGCACCTTACCAAAAACTGTAAAACTCAAACGCCGAAATGACTAAAGAACACGCAATTCACTTTCAAGTAACGAACGCAAAACGACAAGTATATAGAAAATTCAATCAATTTCAATTACCTAGATGGCAAGACGGTGTGCACCCACCTTTATCTACCATCGCTTCAAACTCGGCATTTTGAACAAAGTCTTTCGGAATAAATTGATTGAACTTTTTTGAAGTTTTAAAAATCTTTCCTCTTATCTTTAAAGCGTAAGCGCTTGGAAAGTTAAAATAAAATGAAATTAAAGTGAAAGGCATTAGGAAGGGGTTTTTAGAATATTTTGGAAAATTTTCGTTTTTTCTGTTTGAAAAGACAAGTCTTGCATAACCAATGAATCTCGTATCACGGAAGCGTTTACAAAAATACAAATATACTAAAAAGATTTGTCTTGCGAACATTATTGAATACAACCCATGACATAATTTGTAATTTCGAAAAAGTTTGTGAGAATGTATGTATGGATGTTTGTTACTTTTTCACGCAAATACTACCGAACCAATTACGATGTAATTTGGTGAAGACCCAGAATAACACATAGGCTACTTTTTATCCCGGAGTTCCCGAGGATTCAGGATTTACGCGGGAAGAGTTTCTACGCGGGTGGCCTTTAGTATCTGTATATTTCCGCATATTGCTGCTTGCCCTATAGAAAATTACAGTACAGAAATTTAAAAAATAATCGGTACGTCAAAAACTTTAACTTAAACTAAACTTATATCTTTTGTAGAAGAACGTATTTTCTGAGTCAAACTCTAAGCCACTAGCGGGTTAGTGTTTAAGTTGTAAACTAAGTCTTGACCAGTACCTACTTATCTGTTACCTTACTGACTGAGGGTAACTTTGTGAATACCTTTAAGCCACAAAGGTGTACTTTACCTATATACATAGTGAGTCCTCCTGTGAAATGTCTTGTATTTTTTGGGTTATGAGTAGCCAAGAGGAATAATGTAGTAAATTATAAATGTGTATATATCAGCCAAGCCTTTCCTCCAACTCTGTTGGAGTTGGCTTCCAGTCTCACCGGATGCAGCTGAATACCAGTATTTTACATGAAGCGACTGCCTATCAGACCTCCACAACCCAGTTACTTGGGTTATAACACGATATCCTTCGATACGACTGGTTGTCTGACTCTTCAAGCTTTTGACTACTGTTAACGACTGTTAAAAATTTTTGAACAATTTAACGTGCCTTCCGAAACATGGGGAGTAGATACGTATAAAATGGTCACCCATCCACAGAAAAACCTCGGCAAGCGAAGCTTCACCTCATAGATCGATCCGTGCGGCTCCTCCAAAATTATAAATGTGTATGTAACAGATGCAGATGAATGTAAAATACATTCGCATTTCGGCGTTCTCAATGTTTTTCTCATCACAAACATCACATCAATAAATAAATTTAACCCATTAATGTCCCACAGCTGGAGAAGCGTCACCTCCCGTAATGAGGTAGGGGTTAGGCCTTGAGTCCACCACGCTGGCCTAGAGCGGGTTGGGGACGTGTTAGTCGCATACATAGTGCCTACTGCTCTATACCACGTTACTTAACTCTGAGCTATAATATAAGACAACGTGTAAATTATTTTTTGAGTAGCAACACAGTTTAAAAGTATTTTATGTGAGCTGTTTTTAAAATTAAAATATTCACCAATACAGAAAAATTAAACATAATTACGTATTCTGTCAGTTTGTCCCAACTTTTTAAGTGAGGGGAAACAAAGCCGAGCGAAGTTTGGAGGAAACTGAATAATTAATAATTATTATATTCACAATATTTTGAATAATAATGCTTATAAATTGATTTTGTTCAGGTTTATGAAGAGGGGTATAATATGAATCATGTAAAAAACATTATTTGCCAATTAGTTTTAGGGTTAAAAAATTACAATTTTCTATTACAATTTAGGAAAAAAAACAACGTTTTACGGAAATTTAAATATTTTACTATATATATTGGTTTATTTATTGGTTTCCAAGCAGACACATGTTCCAGCATTGGCATAAATCTAAATATCTATAATTATCTATAATTATTTTGATACAAATCAGAAGACCAAATTTAGTGTTCGACAATTTGGCTGCATTGCTTGCGCTACAAGCGTCGCCATTTTATTTTACCCAATATTTCAATAAAAAAACAAATTCAAACCTCAACACAAGAGTCTATATTTTAAAAATTCAGTCTAAAATTTCAGATAACAATTCATGTCTAATCTCTATCATCTTTCTAAATCACAATTCATTTCGAGTTCATACAAAAAAAAGCATAATCTTTGATGAATTTAGTTCGACGATAAAATTTTTAGATAAAATTTTCTTAAAAATGCTTTTTTTATTAAAAGGCGGTTTTTGATGGCATATGTCTTTTAGTGTTTAATGAAGTCTGTTTTAATAAACTTTATTTAATTTTGAGATGAATAGTTAATTCACTATTACTATCATTAATTATAAAACTAAAACTCATCTGCGTCTGTTTGTCTTTTAAAGATATTGAACTATAAAATTACTGATCATGATTAAATTTATCAAGAACGCGATGATTCAGGTAAAATGCTATCGAAAAAATACATGCTTTACTAGGGAATCGAACCCGAATCCTCTGGATCGATAGTCGCATAGACTCAGATCACAATTGGTTAGTTTAAAAAATAATAATTTGTTACTAGTTATGCTCATGGATTCACCTGTTTTTTAGTTATTATGGTGCGTATTATTTGATGAAATGTAATAGAAATAAGTATTTAGATTTTTGGTTAAATTTTCAAATAAAAACATGCCTTTAAAATGGAATTTTTCATTAGCATTTAGACAGAAATGTGCTTTGTTGTACAGAACTTCAATATTTTCAGTTAAAAATTCTATTTATTTCTAATTTTGTTACGATTGTGTCAAATGTAAAATGAATTTAATGTCGAATTTATTCAGTACTTAAAACGTTATCTCAAAATTTTTAAGTATTTTAAATAACAATTCTCGCTCTTAGAATGACTCTTGCTCTGCGAAGACTTTTGCAAAGTATAAATCTAAAGTGCAAGTGTAATCCATAAATAGTTGCTCAGCGTCCGAACTCTGAGCAACTACTTATGGATCACAAAAATATGTTTTTTTTTTCATGTGAGAATCGAACACACAACCTCAGATAATCATGCAATTCTAAGTGTTAAAAGCAAAAAGCCAAGTGGTTCGTAAACTATTTCATGGGAACTTCGCTATAAATGGCGAAACGTGAGTGTACTTCACACATCTCTGCCCACACCTTCGGGTATAACAATCGTGATGTTGTATGTATAACAGTTTCTAAGTTATGGTCAGCGATCTAACCAATACACCGAGCTACCAACATGACAATTTCAGTATAAAAGACACGTGCTCGCTTGTCTAACGGTTTGTTTGTTTGTCGTATGGTTAGTGGTCAACCTAGTGTCAAAGTTGTTCAAGCCGCCCGAGAGGCCTTTGACGTGGCTTAACGACTGTTATCTTAGTAGACAACAACCGGGACCGACTTTTTACGTGCCTTCCGAAGTACGGACACGCCCTGTTCAAATACCACTATGCGGTCACCCATCTAAGGAATGACCGCGCCTAGGTTTGCTTAACCCATAGATCGTTTATCGACGGATGAGCGCAACTGGCTACTACTGCACTGCGATTACATGTAAATAAAACCGGTTGCAATAAGACAGAAATAATGAAATTTCAAAGGTAAAGTTATGGTCAGCGATCTGACCAATACACGGAGCTACCAACATGACAATTTCAGTATAAAAGTCACGTGCTCGCTTGTCTAACGGTTATACACGATCAAGTTAACTGTCAACTTACCGGACATGAGGCGACAGATAACAAATTTATCGCTCTACTGGTATGTTTGACAAGAGGAATAGGAATTTTTAGCTGCTCTTTGAGTTTGTAGAAGACATTTTTGAGACGAAAAATAACATACTATCTTTCAATTATCAATATCAGTCATATTATAGGTTTCACAAAGCGCATCATTTTAATTTAACCTTAACTCTCAGTTCTGTGACGTTTGTTTTTCTCTGTCATACATACCTAGGTACCTAATATCACTTCTTTCCCATAAGGGTGGGCATAGACCAAAGAACGCCACTTCAAACTTCCCTTGCCTCATTTGCATCCATACATCATGTCATACAGGTCCGCCGGTTACGAGTTCTCCATTAAACTACAATTTAATAATTAATCAAGTTTTTGTTACTACGAAATTAACGTAAATGTATAATATATTTTGGCAAAATGCTTATCTAACCTGGGCCGAAACATCAAGAAAGTCAATAATAATACGTATCTTTTGTGGTAATTCCTGTCCACAGTCTAACAAAAGTTAAGTTTATAGTTATTAACCTCGCAATAGTAAGTAGGTTAAAAAATACCAGAATACAAATAAGTACAACACTGCCTGATAGAAATAAATATATAATTAAAACAACAATTTCAATGACCAGTAACACTAACCCTAATCTCCCGATAACCTACAAAATTCAACCCCGAAACAAACGAAACTTAACACCTTTACATTCCTTTAATATTTTATTTATTTCAAACAATCGCCGAAGTTTGCCGAAACATTCCGAAAGTAGCCGAATCAGTCGAAAGTCTCTCTGTTAAGAATATTAAATAGCTTGGATACTTAGCTCTGATTGGTAGATAAATTATCATGATGGAAGATTGTTACTGGTTTAGAATTAGTAATTTGGGATGTAACTTTTTTTGTATTTGTTTAAAATTGCTGTTGAGTAAGCTGGTTTAATTTTATACAGTATTTTTTGTTAAGAACAATATTTCAAAGGTTAGATTTCTTTTCATAAAATAATTAAAAGCTATACAAAATATGTGACACGAAAAATTACGCTATGGAAATAATATTATTTGTAAATAACATTTTTTCATTGATTCTGGTATTTTTCTAAATTTTTGTTTTACATTCAACCGATTCCTACCATTTCTTAGTTATTTCACACTGAATATACGAGTAGTTACATTATTGTAAAACGGGATATAAATACCTTCACAAGTTCACGATAGAGATAATCCATTACTTACCTGAAAAGATACAAAAAAAAATTAGTACACGAGTTTTTTGTAGAGTAAGGAACAAAGACTAATTCAAATTAATTCTTAATTAATTAAGTACTTTAATATTAAATATTTTGAAAATATACTAATGTTTAATTTTATCATACATACATCATATCATGCCTTTTTCCCAAATTGGTAGGCAGAGACCAGAGAACGATAATTTGACTGTAAAGCACATTTTATTTTTAAATGTTTTAAATAGCTTTATTAATAATACAAAAAATAGGCTACCTAAGCTCAAATAATCTATAAAATATTTACATCTCCCTTATTCCCCATCAAACCTTGTTCCCAACGTGATTTCTAATTAAGTCCGCACGGAGGTTCTAAATAACGACCCCATAGGTCCCATGGGGGTGTTTCACTACCCCGGGGGGGGGGGGTGCGGGGCGGATTAGCAGCGTCATTCAATACGTGACTGGAGAACTAAGTATTATATCAGTAATATTGTGAGAATCGCTCGAGGATTTCTTAAGATGTAGATTTGTTATTATTTTAATACTAGTTGATACGAGTGGCTTTGTTTGTGTGTAATTCGAGTATGATAATGTAAGAGGTACACAATGCTTTAATCTTGATTTCCTGTATAAATGTTAAATCCTGGCTGTCCAGGTATAATACCTACGCAAAATTTCATCAAAATCTGTATAGTGGTTTAAAGAGTACCTGACAGCCAGGATTTAACCTTTATACAGTTATAAAAGTAAATACAGATTTGTGCAGTAGTTAAGCTAGTCACTGTGCTGTTATAACTCTGGACGGGGGTGTAGTCGGTTCAATTCCGTGCATATTATTATCAATCAATAAATGCAATCCTTACTAAACATTATAAGACTTGCACAAACATTGTTTTCATACTTTTACGTAAACAAATAATTTTGCAGTGGAGAGCTATGGTGGAGGTGCTTGCCCAATAATGGGACGATATCGGCTCATAATTATACTAATTTACGTAAATACGGTAGAACTAATTTGCACACAATTTTATAAAATAACTCTTGTATCGAGAAAAAACACATAGACATACAGATTTTGTTAACAAAGTCGAAAAGTCAAGCTCTATTTGTAGTTTTGTGGGACATCTACTAAATAACTGTTATTAAGATGCTTAATAAATAAATAAATAAAGGCGCAGAATATAAGCTAGTAAGAAACACAGCATCCTATTTTCTTAATCTTTTTCCCTGTAAACCTTTTACACATATCCCTTATTTCTGTGTGTATCAAACAGTCGTTAGCGGAACGATTGTATCGTAAAGCGATCATTAATTAGATACTATTGTACTATTAATTGTTACTAAATGGTAAGAATGAAGAATAGTTTAGTTTTAGATTTTAGTAATACTATTAGGTTAAGTTAAATTATAAATGCTATGTCGTAGTGTACTACTGGTTCGATTTAGATTTTCTTAAGACTTTTTAGGTATCCCACTGCTGAACAAAGGCCTTTTACAAAATAAAATAATTAAATCTATTAATATCCCACTGCTGGGCAAGGGTCTACTCCCGGAAAAAGGGAAAGGTTAGGCCTTCAGTCCGCCACTATAGCAGAGTGTGGGTTGGGGAAATAAAGGCCTTTTATATGGTGGTATAATTTGCAAAATAAGGTTTTATACCTCCAACTGTGCAGGAGTTTGTTTCATTGTTTTTGTTTGACGCCCAAGTGTATGTAGAAAACGCTCATATGGTGGGACAACCGACACAACCTTCGAGAAGTCAAGCACAGGACTAACGGCTTTACGTTCTCTCCTAAACAAGGAGATCTGCGACTTTCACACGATCTTAACAATGACAGAAAACATCATCAATAACTTTATTTACCAACCCAAGATTTAAACTATGGACTATGGTTTTTTTGCTGACAAAGGTTTTGAACCTTGAACTTTTATCTAACAGTCAAATTTACTGCCATTTAACTACAAAAGCAGTCAGGTGCGTGTTCGTGGGCAGTTTTATCGCGGTTTATATTTCCGAGGTAAAATAAAACCATGTATGTTTTAAGCAACAAGTTAATAAATCCGGTGAAACCTTTCATAGTCGGACGGTAGGATTATTTGAAGACTGTTTTAAGCCTATAGATTAAGAGAGCGGTAACAGGTAGTATTATGATATACATATGTGTATGTACGTAGTATAATTTTGTTTGTTGGTGCAAGTGGTGAAATGTGCGACTACCTGTTTGGTTGTCTTGGGTTCGATTTGTTTGGGTTAAGTTATGTAAAATGCTTTAATTTCTGTTGTTTTTGTTACTACTAAGTAAAGGTTTGATTCCCAGGCAAAATGTTGTTGGAATATTCTTTTTTTCCTACAAAATATTATTAATAGCTCGATAATATGTTCCCGGAACATAGCAATATATGAGCATAATTTGAAAATTACAATTTTCAGTCATATTGTATGCATCATGATAAATATGTAGAAAAACTAAGCCAGTCTTGTTTACGCTTTACAACTAAACGGCTGAACCGATATTGATGAAATTTCGCAGCATAACAGCTCTCTTATGTTTCGGAAATTGACATAGGTAGGTACCTACGCTACTTTTGAAAACCCCTTACAACACAAGCGTCACACCAATCACCAGTAACAAAATATTGATCCTCAACTGTAGCCAAGATCCCCAATTTCCACCTGACGGGTTAGCTAACCGGAACATTGTGCGTTCACGTGCTAACTAACGGATAGAGGGCGCCACTGTGTAAACAAACCTAAGTGACCGCATACGAGATACTTGTGTGTCCTAGATTTTTGTTTTACTTTTGTATTTAGGAATTAAATTGTTTTGTTAAATATCTTAGATATTTATATTAAAGTTAACTTAAATATTTGGAATTTCATAGGTATGCTGGTTAACCCAAGCGACTCCGTGTGCGAGTAATTTAGTTATTCAGGTAAATGTAGGCTTTATTTGATGAATTACTTTCAACGAAATTTTAAAATAAATAGTTACAGCACTTTAATCTTAAAAGGTTAACATACAAATTTTCGCACTGATGACATAATTTTTCCATTTAGAAAATGTAATTCAAAGTTCAGACATTTCTGAGAGCTGTTTAATAAATGTTTTAGGTTTCCATGGTGCTTAACTACAAGGCAGGGTCATATTTTAAAACGTATAAGAAGATATTATGACTAATAATTGGAGATATTATGTTTCTACCAAACAAATCTACTCAAATACAGCCGCAGGGAAACACTGGATACAAATAAAAATACCGCACTAGTTGTTAAAAATACAAAGTAAATAAATAAATAGTACATTTGACTCAACAAGGGTGTAGAACCCCTCGGTAACGAGTTGTTATGACATGTGTCACTTTATGTTAATAGTTTAACGTTTGTTCAAGTAACACGATGCGTCTACGTTTTAGAAATAGTATGAAGTTTTATATGGACTTAACAAGGACATAGTTAACTATAGAAAAAAACCTGTACCATCAAACATCTAACAGTACGTTAAAAATATTTATTGACGATTGCTGAACTCGAGTCTCTGGTTCGATTCCTGTAATAACGACCATTACTGAAACACTACTGACTTATTTATATTTAAATAGTGGACATTTTGATTAGTATACTTATCTATGCTAGACTCAGATTCCTATAGGAGTTAGGCCTAGAATTTATTCATCAAGTGAGATTAAAGGTCTTCGTTTTCCTTCAAAAACAGTTTTTAAGTAGGTTCACCTAATCATTCAAAGGTCCTACTTTCTTTTTTAACTCACTAGGGGCCTGCACCGGCTTCGCACTGTTTAAAAAAATAACAAAAAATTACTATGTAACACATATAAACCTTCCTCTATTAAAAAAACCGCATCAAAATCCTAGCTTTTATAATCTAAGCATACATCTGAAAGCTACCTTGTTTTATACTATTTAGTGATTATTAGTTTTGTGTGGTTTTCGAACTCATCGCGGTACGTATTACAATGATAGCAGTTACTCTTTCACTTTAAAGCAGTACTTAAAGTAGCACATATCTTATCTTAATAGCAGAATTAATCATTGCAGAAGAAAGTTCAAGTAATTGACTATGATTAATGAACTCAAAGTTTATACACACCCCAAGGGATTAGAAAAACTTTTCCATTTAACCCTTTAAGGGCTGAAATGCGAAAAAACTTAAGACATATTATAAGACTAGGGTCTTCCTTCGGCTACTCGTCAGCCATTTTGGAAAATATTTTTGTAAGGTCATGTTCCTATAATTATAAGTTTTTATATCTTAAAGTCTATGATGTGTAGATATCCTTGTTATAACTATATTTTATACAATTTATAAGAAAATGTTAATGTTCTTATATCTTACATGTGTAAAAGTAATGTTAGTGTAAGGTTTATAATAAAAAAGAAATAAATGTCATATTTTTATTTTTTTGCATTTTTTCGATGAAAACGAGCGGTGCCGCGTGGAATAGCAAGTTTCCACAATTTTATCATTCTACAAATTATATCAAAAGCTTGACGAGATTAAAACTGTAAAGCCTGCAAACAAAAACACACTAAAAACAAAGCTACTCGTTTTTATAACACTAATAAAAATCTAAAATATTGCCGAAAAAAATATTTGACTATCACTGTCACTCATAGAGCTAAATGAATAAATGATTTGATTTTTGATTGAATGAATGATTGATGGTTCGAATGTGATTGAATGAACATGTGAATGAGAGTGAATGAAACTTGTTGATCCCTGTGAAAAACAGATGGAGTTTGATGTGATTATTTATGCAAAGGGTGGAATTTCCCAATGGTGTGAGTGACTGAGATGAAAATAAATATGCAACGGGACAGGTTGGGAATAACTATGTTGTTTCTTTTATAATACTCTTTTTTGTTTTGTTCTCTTATATAATACTATTTTCTTTTAATTTATGTCGACATTCAAATTGACTATGAGTAAGTTTTGCTGAATTTTACAAGATATTTAACTATACTTATGTGTTTTTTCATTATTATTGAGTGCGTGAAAAAATATTTAATCAGATTAGATAATCAGAGATCCAAGTAGGATTGTATTCCCGGATTTTCATTTTGTACGAAGTAAATTGTTTATTTTTAGGTTGGTTGGTCTAATTTTTTAAACCTATATTTATAATTATCTGCATAATTATTTTTCAGTTAGAAGTCGTTGTAATTCATACTTATTTATATATTTATCACAGTTATAAAAACAGTACCTTTTTGGTGGACCATTTTTCACATTTGAAATTATGTTTTCAAAATTACCCCTACATATTTTTTTAAAAGACCAGAACCACGTAATTTCTGTAATAAAACTCGAAGAATACAAGTCTCTGCCTACCATTTAAAATAAAAACCAAAGGCTTTATTATCTAAGTCAGTAGGTAGCCTGTATCAGTTACTATTAGGTAACATTTCTCCAAAACTTTTGTACCAGACTAGAATAACAATGAGTACCAAAAAAAACTCTAAATTTGTTTGTTGTAAAAGTTCAATTGACAAGTTTTTTCATTATTTCGTGTCAAATATTTACTTGTAGAGTGTTTTAGAAAAATAAACTTGTTTGTCTGTGTAGAGCTTAAATATGTAAACAGTTGAGTGTTGGGAGAACAATATTTAGGTTTACGTTTTAATTTAGAGCTGTTTTAGGATTCGGTGTGATATAGAGTGCCTTTTAACTGCACGTTTGGCGCAGTGGTTTAAGCGGTCACCTCGCCGCAACAACCGTAGCGCCGCGTGTGGTGGGTTCGAATCCTACCCGGGACAAATCTTTGTGTGATGAGCACGAGTATTTGTTCTGAGCCTGGAAGTCAATTTATCTATATAAGTATGTATTTAGAAATATATAAGTATGTTTATCAGTTATTTGGTTACCATAGTACAAGCTCTGCTTAGTTTGGAATTAAATGACCGTGTGTGGGTTGTCCAATGATATTTATTTTATTTATTTATTTATTTTTTAGCATGGACAGTAGAGTATACGACTGCTGATCACGCGATTTGTTCGAAACCTGGCTCGGGTAAAGTGGTATTTGGATTTTCTAATCATAAATATTATATTATCAATTCGTATTCCGAAGTTCGAGTTGCAAAGCGACGACACAAAAGATCAACATTTGTAACCACTGAACCATATGCTACAAAAATAGTTCCTACGACGTCCGCTAGAGGCGTTGATCTAATTTTAATACAAAAAATTTCAATAGCTAGCCGGTTGTCGATACTCGATGGTAGAAGAGAATCGGGCTAACTATGCCTCGATTCTCTACTACTATCGATTACCGACAACCGAACTGTCATCGAGAAATTTTGTATGAAAATCTGATCAGCGCCTCTGACGGGTGTCGTAGGAAACATTTTGGCAGTACATTCTAAATGTCAAAATTTCGATAGCTAGCCGGTTGTCAATACTCGATGGCAGAAGAGAATTGGGCTAACTAGTGACCACATATAAATAATGATTGTTCCAGTGCATTGGTTTACAGACCATTGGTTTATGCTACCATTGCGGTTTATAATGGCCACTAGATCTGGCAAATTAAATCTGTTACGTATATATTTGGTATTGTGGATATCATTGAAAGTAACATTACCTTTGTAATGATGTGAGTATAGATGATACAGTTTTTGAGTTTGGTGAATTATTTTAAAATTTTCTGATGGATTTTTTTTGTAAAGGCATGTATGATAAGTTTATTATAAGTGTAATAAGGATGCCTGATGTTGCTGCGCCGTTATTTACACGTTAAGTATCGTAGAGTTGATGAAATCTATAAAAAGAGTTTATACTCGTAAAATAATGAATAGATAAGTTCGGGTGTCAAGTGTATGGTGAACGCTTGTAAATTATCCTATATCTCTAGCGTATTTAAACTCTACCTCATCTAGAAATTGAATACGGGACTTCACAATCAATCATACCTCCAACCACTGAACAGCAGCGACCCAAAATACATATTCTTCAATAAATAATTAACCATAATGACATACTTAGTCTAAAATTCTCTATTCTATAGATAAGTTCCTCAAACAGGGTCTGGACTTACGTAAATAATCCCGAAATTAATTACGATCCCGGAGTTTCAAAATCCCGTATGTGTATCAGCTGCTTATCGTCCCGGGCAAGTAAGTCCCGGGCACGGGATTACTTACGTGGGATAAGGGCCCAACTCTATTAATAGTGTTGGGAAGAATAATTGAGAAAGGTTTTAAATAGAAAATGTTGTTATGTATTAAAGTAACACTAAAATAGAAAGGACTATGTTGACTTAAAATTGAGTGGTCTTAATATAAAATAGAAACCATGTACTTTTAATTTTCGACTATATTTACAAGTCATAATTCTAGAAAATATTTTTTTATATGTTTATCGTATGGTTAGTGGTCAACCTAGTGTCAAAGTTGTTCAATCTGGCCGGAGACCTTTAACATGGCTTAACGACCGTTATCGTGATTAACACAATTAACAAATTAACAAAATTTTAACGGACCCCTTAAATCACCGGAACGTCAGTATTTAACCATAACTAGCTGACCCGCGCAACTTCGCTTGCGTCACATAAGAGAGAATGGGTCAAAATTTTCCCCGTTTTTGTAATATTTTTTACTGGTACTCTGCTACTATTAGTCGTAGCGTGATGATATATAGCCTATAACCTTCCTCAATAAATGGACTATCTAACACTGGAAGAATGTTTTAAATCGATCCAGTAGTTCCTGAGATTAGCGCGTTCAAACAAAAAAACAAACTCTTCAGCTTTATAATATTAGTATAGATGTACATAAATGCATAGACATCATATCACGCCTGTTATACTCGAAGGCTAAGAATTGTCGTCCCGCAATTAACGCGAAACTGCATATTACCTTGAATCGCTTTACGTTTCGGTGCAAGTTACACTGTCACTAGCTGTTCTTACGTCGGATTATTTTAATTAAACTATCAGCTAGCTACTTTCTGACTTTAATACCAAAAACCATGTACACATAACCACAGCACAAAACATCCGGTTACACAATACATGTAGTACGGCGGTACCAATGTTTCATAATTCGTTCACCCTCGCACCACTCGGTACAAACTAACATAGTAACCACTACTATTTGATACACGATTTATTTTTATAACATATTTTATTATATTACTAAGCCTCCGTCGTCTGTCTGTCTCCAGGTTCTAGCTCATAAATTATGTATTTAAACAACAAATACAAAATTTAAAAAAATATATATTAAGGGGTACCCAAACTATAAACGTGTGCAAGTCCGAGTCGCATTTGGCCGGTTTTTATATTGTTTTTATTAACTATGTCGCTAAAGAATTCAACGTCCTGAAACCTGCATTTGTAAAGCGTGTCTTGTGGGCTAAATGAATTATAGGTATATTATTTTAAAAAACTTAAAATTTATGTAATAAAGCTTTCTGAAATACTAATTTACGGTACAGAAATAAGCTTACAATATTTATTGCATAAAATATCTCAAATCACAATAGTTCTGCAGTTATTCTAACAATGTTTTCAATTAAACAGAGACATTGTTTTTATTCTGTTCGAACATCTGCTTTGTTTCATTAACTTATTATATTATTTATTGGAAGATAATTTTATAGTTCTTGGAATTTATTGAGGGCTTCTGGCGCGGTGGGTAGAGTATCTGACTGCTTAGCGTGAGGTCTCGGGTTCGATTCCTGGGTAGGGTAAAGTACTATTTCTTATTTATATTAGAATATTTCTCTAAAGGATTTGAGCTTTCGGAAGCAAAGTTAAGGCGATTCGGAGGCCAATGAAAGCAAGAAAACAGCAAAATAAGGTAAGAGTAGAGGCTAAAATTAAATGACGAAATAAGAGATTCTGCATTTTTAAAACAATGCAGCTTTACTTACTTTGCAACTATTTCAAGCAACTTTACAAAAAAGTAACTATGATTTTTGAACTTAACATTCTCGTATGATTTTCGAGAACCAAAAGTAGCGACCTCTGTCGGTGACACAAGCTCTCAGCTGTCACATTGATTTCGCACTGAACAACGTACACATCCGGGAAAATTAACATTACCACGACATCATACAAAATTCTACCTTATTTTCATCAAATTAAGGTTGCAAATGTATTCAGCATATATTTGGAATGTAAATATTAAATGGGCTACATGTAATTGTTGATGATTTAGTTCCAATTTGTATGGGTTTCATTCTAATTAATCATTTAGTTTTAATTTGGGTGCTAATCTACGTAATTCATGCATTTCAAAGTATATTATGTGGTTGCGTTAGGCTTTTATATACAACTAGCGCTCTCGAGCGACTCTGCTTGCGTGTAATAAGCGAAAAAGAAAAAAAATCAAGGGTTAAAGGAGAGCATACATTTTGGGCCTTTTTTTAAAGTCCCGAGCAACAAAAAATAATGGATATGTATCGATAGAACTATCTATTTGGAGCAATAATGAGTACGGCACAAAAGTTGTAGGATTACTTTGAACCAAGCTACTAAGTTTGAAGATTCATTATATTCAAACATTTCTTAATTTTTGAAAGAGCTGGGATACATAAAATTATGCTTGATTATAGCTAAAGCGGCACTTTAAAAATCGTCCCAAAAATGCATGAAACCTGGATGATCTCCTTTTTCCTTCATTTATCATTTGAGCTACCTACATTTAATTCGATCAAACGAGTAAGTCTCGAACGTAAACAGAAAGCCTTTTGAAATTATATTATTAGTTTCATAACTACTGTCTGCGTCTTCCACCGATAATTTTTCCAAACTATTTTTTGCTTGGTTCAAATACTTCTCTCTCTTTACTCCCGACGTCATTAGAGTCGTTTTTAAAAGTTTTTACTAACACGGTCACCTATCTATTCCATTCCTCGTCTACAATTCCTTCACCTACAATAAACGTTAACACATATTTTGCTAAAGAGTTTAAAGCAATTCACAGTTACCATAAACGTGAATCTTAAAGTAAGTGATCAGTTGTATGCTAGTTGGCGCGGTGCCCGACACGCGCTGTGCCTTTAATAAAGACTCACTGTTTAGACCGTGCTGTGATGAAGCCCACACGGGCTATTGAGGCATCTGATAGTCACCACGATTGCTGGGATCTAGAAGGAACGTCTAAATAATTTAAAGAAAGGATGCATTATTATTTTAGGCATTCTAAAGTAAAATGCATTTTCTAATGCGTATCCTTTTACATAATAAACATGTAACGCGAGAGTAAAAAGTAATTATTTAGAGTTGTTGAAATCGAGCCTTATCTATACTAATATTATAAAGCTAAAGAGTTAGTTTGAACGCGCTAATCTCAGGTGCTACTAGTGCGAATTGAAGAATTCTTTTACTTTTAGATCGCCTATTTATTGAGGAACGTCATGCTTCGACCAATAGGAGCAAAGAACCAGTGAAAAATGTTACAAAAACGGGGAATATTTAATATACGACTAACAAATGCCTCTAAATCCTAACACAATTACCTACAACGTAAAATCAAAATGGCTGTAATATATTCCGTTTGTGTATCACTCGTATTCGATTGCCACTACCTTTCCGATACGCCAATTTGATAGTTTGAATAATATATCACACTGAAATTATTGACAACCTGTTATGATTTAGTATTTTGTAACTTTGACACGATTGCAGTAAATAAATTTTAGATACAAAATTATATTTTTGTTTATTTTTAAACTCTTTTCAGTCATTTTTCAGAACCATTATTTTATTATGGTACAAGGTGCAATAGTTTGATGCAGCGGTTGAAGCACAGCAAGCTTCTTATTTATGATAATAATATGACTAGCTAACACGCGCAGCTCCGCTCACGCTTTCTTGTTTTGATTGAATTCCAAGCATTTTAATTTTTATTCCCCTTTTACACCTTCTCTGGACTTCCGCAAATAATTCAAGACCAAAATTAGCCAAATCGGTCGAGCCGTTCACGAGTTTTAGCGAGACTGACGAACAGCAATTCATTTTTATATATATATAGAGGTAGATAGCTCAGATTGCTAAAAATACTAAAGTAATAAACGTAACAAATTCCTTTTTTCGTTTATCATATGAATGTGTGAATAAACCAAAAAAAAGATCGTAGCCAGTCGTCGCTTGGTCGTGTTTTTCGTCAAAAACTTAATTTTACGTACTTATTTATATTGAAAGTGACTAGTAACATGCAAAAGAAAAAACAATCCTAAAAAAACCTCTCGCACTTAGTTGAAATGTTGTTTAATACAAAAATCTAACGAAATTTAACTCCACGCTCAATAAAAAAGCTAATAAATTAATAAGAGTCTCAACAAAAATACCACACACTTATTTAAATGTACATTAAAATTATATTTCACGAACGCTCTTAAAATTTCGTAATAAATAATATCACGAATAACAACACTGAACCGGTGAAATTATCGAATAATTCTGTTCAATTACACCTCCTTACAAATTACTTCGACGATAATTAATTTTATTAGTACAACACTTAAATTATTGCTGAAATAAGCTCTTGTAATAAACTAATTGTTATACTTTAAGTTTTTGTGTTATTTATTGAAGGTATTACAGTAATTTTATTATGAATTAAAGTGTATTTGTTATTTGAGAACTATTATAATTAATTTATAAAACGATATATTCAGATTTGCGTATTGTTTTTTTTATAATAAGACAACTCCCGCACTAAGAATTGCTCTAATGGGCGGGAACTTTCACAAACATACAGACAACGGACACAAAATACATCTAGAACCGAATCAACTATTTGTGGATCGCACAAATAATTGCTCGGTGTGGGAATCGAACCACGATTCCCGACACAATGATAATAGCGTGGTGACCACGTGAACCACTGCGCCATGGAGTTTGACATTATTCCCATGAGGGTAGGGATTAAAGAAAAACATTTGAACTTTTTTGAATGTTGTGTTTTTGGCTGTCGAATTTAAATAAAACTATTTACTCGTTGCATACTACTCCAAATAACTAACGAAGAAAAAAATACTTCACTTTTAAAAATACACAAGAATGCTAAAATAAAAGTCCGAGATAAAAGCCTTAACACGACAGCGACACGGAAAAAAAACAAAAAAAATATATATCCCGAACCTTCCATTTTCCACTTAAAGCAAAAAACTGCACAACACAAGTCAACATGGAAAATCTGTGCCAACAATCTCGCCGGTCGTGTACATCACTTGTACGTCAATAAATAACCGAACTCGCGGGGCCGGCAGTGTACTGAATTCTTTATGATGCGACTCTCGTCAACTATCGAAGAGTCTCTAGAGAACGGTGATTTGGCAATGTTTTTATTTTATTTTATTGTATCTGTGTTTATGTCGATGATGAGCCGAAGGTCTCGGGTTCGATTCTCGGGTCGGGTGAAAAAAGGTAATTTTTTATTTGGTTGGAATCGTAGTTCGGAAGTCAGGGGTTTGATTCCCGCTTGCAAAAATATTTCAGTAATTGCCATTTTTTTCATAAGATTTTGGTCTGACAGTATGGTTCGTACTTAGTTGAGGAGCTCGTGGCTTAGTTAACAACAGCCGCGCGGATCGATCTCTGAGGTTAAGCTATGCTTGCCGAGGTTGATTTGTGGATGGGTGACCATCTTATACATATCGAGTTCCTCCGTGTTTCGGAAGGCACGTTAAATCATGAGTCCCGGCTGTCATTTTCGAAGATCTTTGACAGTCGTTAACAGCAGTCAGAAGCTTGAAAGTCTGACAACCAGTCTTACCGAAGGGTATCGTGTTATCCCAGGTAACTGGGTTGTGGAGGTCAGATAGGCAGTCGCTCCATGTAAAACGCTGGTATTCAGCCACATCCGGTGCGACCGGAAGCCGACTCCAACATAGCTTGGAAGATAGGCTAAGCTGATATATAGTATGGTTCGTACTTATAGTCCATTACGAGAATAAGCACTTTATGGTCTTTTTTAATTTACAGTCGAAAAAGTGACACCTAAGTCTCAAAATAAGGTAAAATGGGGATAAACCTTTGTCCAGTGTGGGACATTCACAAAAAAAAACGAAATCGGCGAAAGAAAAAAAGTCACGAAACTATTTATTGACGAATTCGAACCCGAAACTCCGCAAAGGTAGTAAGCCTTTTTTCATTAAAGAATTCTTGATAAAATTTTAATTAAGTAGAATATTTCCTTGTATACGAGCTGTAATCTGACACTACAGGGAAAACATCGAGTTTCATTATCGAATTGTGTATTCATGTCACTCGATTGGTTATTTGAATAAAATAAATATTTTTCTGAGAATCTGTGAAGCATCTATGGTATAAAAGTTATATTTGACGCTATTTCGTTATTCTGACGTCAGGAGGTCATGAGTTCAAACACAAGAAAATTTTGCTAGTATGGGGCTTTCTGAAGGTATCAGAGTCCTCAACCCGTGGGCCGTGTTATACAAGCGTATTGGACTTATCCATGCCCAGTAGTGGGAATATAATGGGCTAATAAAAGGACTAGTAGTCATCTAGTTTCTGATATTAAATATTTCTCGTTTGGGTTATAACGCATCAAAATCTAGAAAACAGTTTTAATTGCAAATGACATGACGTGTAAGTCAAAATGAGTATATTAATTTCTATTTAATTTAAAAGTAGCAACTGTGATTCAAAATCTACGCAACAAGGGGCCTTGAAGCTTACTATACTTTTAGTTAATAGAAAAAACATTGCCTGAATCGGGAATCAAACACATAGCAGTAAGTGTACTCTATAATTTTAACCACAATACTATAACTACTTAAACAGCCGCCAGTTAAAATGAACATACAAATTAAACGATCGTAAACACATAAATATAGTGGCACTTTCCGGTTCAGTATACACTTGACAACTTAATGTATACATACATAGTGTACATATGTTGTATACTTAAATAAAATTGTAGCTTTGGAGAGTCTTGTAATATAATTGTATGTGTAGTAAAATTGCGTTGGGTTTTTAAATTACATTGAGCTGAAAAGTTACAAGACAGGTTAGCCGTCCTAAGTAACCCTAATGTTTTTTAGCTTCAGTCATATTTGTCTGCCTATCGGGCTCAAATTCTGGGTAGGGCCAAAAAAGTCTTTCCCGAGTTTATCTGTTAAACGAATTCGTCAGAGATTGTCCGGAGTTAGGAATTTGAAGTCGTAGTCCTCCATGCCTCGGAGGGCATGTAAAGGCGAGGGACCTACGTCTAGCCTCTCACTGGTCGTGCCCGTTTAGCCGCCTCACCGGGCTATGAGAGTGATGGAATAGAGAGTGTACCTGTGCATTTTGCACTCACTTGGACACAATAAACAAAGTCCTGCATCGTTGTTTGATTTCAATGAATCTGGCCGCCGTAGCCACAAATCGTCCAGGACGATGTTTTTTTTTTCATTTTCGATAAAATAAATATGTACCAAATATTTTCCTATTATCTGTCTGACGTACAAATTAGAATTTCTATTTTGTAACCTTGAAAACAACTCTATTATAAACACAAAATTATACCAAACAGCAGCAGTATCAAAATTTCATAATCACAAAGCAACTTCCGTCCAATTCTCAAACGTCCCAACTATCTATGCACAGTGGTCCAACAATATGACAAAGAAATTCTTAGCCACATAACTGAGGTGCCCAAGTTTAACGGAATCACAATTATGTTTGTGAATAATTGCCTTGTAGTTCAGCGGTGTATTGTAATTACTTGTTATCATATTGTGGGTTTTGTTCCTGTTTTAGTTAGTTAATTGTGAAGTTTGATACAGTTTAGTTAAGTTTTGAAGATTTGGTAAGTGTAGTTATAGCTATGTGTTTAAATCTCACGCAGTAAATACAGATTTGGGTTCAATATTTTTTTTTTGTATTATGTTTACGTAATACTTGTGAAGGCATGTGAGGTTGAGGTAGACGACGTCAATGATAGGGCAAAGTGGAGGAAGAGTGTAAGGAAGGCTGACCTCACTACCATATTATGGTACGAATAGCCAGGAAGGGAGAGAGAGAGAGAGAGAGAGAGAGAGAGAGAGACTATTATGTTTGTAATGCCGTGTGATCATTCTAAACTCTTCTTAAACTTTAATTGCATGTTTTTAAAATAGGGTTATTTGTAAAATGCTAACAATCTCAAAGATAGATAGAAGACATCATAAGAAACAACTTTTGTTCTACGACTTTTCATAATTTCCGTCGTTTTTATTACATACGATACTTTTTACCCCAGGAAATGTAGTCACGCGGACTAAGTGGCGGGCAAAAGCTAGTCCCGAATACAACGAAACTGTCTATCGCGCACTCGTCTGCTGAAATTTCCGCGCTAAAGATTGCTTTACCCACTGGTAGTTTTCAAGTGCCTCCTTCGACGAAGTACACTAGAAACCTCAAAAACAAGGTGCAAATAAATCCACGTCATTCAAGCTCGCGAAATAAATCAAGTTATTCCCATACGCTTTTTGTTCAATGAATATTCAAGAAGGATCGCGTTTCAAACACTTTTTTCAGGCATTTTTTGGGTATTTTTTTCATTTTTCAGGCTTTTACAATATTTCAGGTTGAATTTTATTGGTGTAACCGTCAAATGGTGAAGCGTGAGTGTGATATATCAACGCGTTAACTTTTAGTTTTGTGGTAGCGAATGCTCTTGTTTGAATGGCTAACTGTCCAAAATTGCCAGTATGATTTAATAGTTAGATTTTTAAATAAAATTTCAAATGCTATTTTTCTATATTTTTGTGTGTTGTGTTGTTTTTATTTGTGTGATATATAATCATGGAATTTTATAGGATATTTACATTTTTGTGATTAAAACAATGAATTTTTTATGTTTTTCTCTAAAATTATTATTGGAAAAAAATGCAATAGATTCTTGGCTCTAAAAGTAAAAAAAATTACTGATCGTGTGCAAAAGGTTTTGATTTTCATTAAGTCGAATTCTTATGTTTTGTCAAGTTGTTTGATACTTTAATTGTACTATTTTTCATCGCATAATAAATAAAAATTATAGACATATTTACCTAGTTCTATAATATTTTAAGCTTAAGCTACTAAAGGTCGTTTACTTGGCTTCATATAGTAACAGTTTCGTTATTCCTCATCAGAAAACCACTGACCATTCACCAATCTGATTGATTATACACCCACATCAAACTTGTACGAGTTAACCGAACAAAAACATTGTACTTACGAAGTATTAATATTATTAATTTGTAATCACCTGTGAGGAAAGGGCAGACTATCTAAGGAGTAACCTTAATTTTACTAGAAAATTGAACTTTACAAAAGAGAATAAAAAGAATGTAGGTTATAACATAAAAAGGAATATAGACGATATCACAAATATTTATTTCACTAATATTATAAATGTGAAATAGTGTTCGTCTCTCTTCCTTTGATGTAAAAATGGCTGAAACAATTTTGATAAATGAGGCCAAATGAAAAATTTTCTTATCTGCCTAGAATAAAATAAAGCATTTTAGACGCGCATAAAGTGAGCACAATCTGACACATTTCAGTAATGTTTCGATAATAACTAGTACGTGCTAATATTTTTCACAAAGACCGAAATCAGCTTTCACAAATTGATTCAACCGAGAATCGAATTCACTTAAGTAGACGCATAAAATATTACACACATGAAGCCAATAAATAAATGTTTTACCCAATCGAATATTCGTCATGCTCATTACGAGATTCCGGGTTTGATTTCCATGTTTGACAAAATATTATTGGATTTTGGTGGCAGGAAATTTTCAGTATTATCCCGGAGCTTGGGACGAAGAGGGTAGCAATAGATATTCACTTTGTATTTTATAAATAAGATGCCTTTTACGATAAAACTGCAAAATGACTTTAACGAACTGTAACTCAGAGAAAATCTTAACCTGACGTCAGACGTAGACTTCTATGACTATAATTTTTTATCAAAAATCCACCTTTATAGGAGGGCTTAAATAGGGAATGAATATTTACAGAATTTTCATATAGATACGGCTATCGCTCAACCCTTAATTAAATCATGACCCTTAAGGACACCTAGTCGCTTTGTACTTAAACAAAATTATAATATTACTAATTTTATAAACGAATGTTCGCAATATGTCTGTCTTTTAATAATGTAAGTTCAAAAGTGTGTCTGTCTGTTATGTTTGCAAGGCTAAACCACTGAACCGATTTTGATGATATTAAATTTAGAGTCAGACCCACACCACTTTATTTTCATAAATCCTCCCTTACAGGGTTGAAATAGGGGTTAACAGTTAACTTTCATATAACACGATTAAACCCTAAATAAAGCAATAACGCCGTTTAAGACTAACACAGTAAAAAGCAACATAATATAACTAATAAATTTAACGTTTACACATGATAATTAACCAGCTTATAACCGTTTTAAGTGTCACTGCTTTCATAAAATGTTTATGGTGTTACAGAAATATGGGAGTCACTGGGTATTACTGGGGGCAATTGGGTGTTGCAACATGGTTTATTGCAAATAACACCTGCCAGTTATTTTTTGTGCAAAATTACGCATTTTGTCCTCATATAGGTTGTTGCGTAGTTATCTATGGTGCAAGCCGGGGGTAAAGCTAAAATTAACCACTTTTCTTCCGGAATATAGAGTTTGTTCCATCTTAGAAACGCGGAAACATGATCAAAATCTTTCGTATGTCGTTTGAATCTATCAACAATGGTTAGTTAACTAATTTCTATGGAACTGGCCGCTATGGCCAAATAATGCTTATTGTGATAGACGTATTATAATCATAGGTGACCTGCATACCTAATTTCTAGACAGCTAATACAGAATTGACATTCCACCCTAAAAAAACCTATAATCATTGTTATCATTAAAAAAAAATAATTAAATAATTATTTTGTCTACGTTTTTAATGCCTAGTTTGTAGAGTAAGTCGCAATGCCTCCTTATGTTAGAAACTTTGTAATTATATTTATAAATAAGTATAAAACAGTACGTTAGTTTAAACCCGTTAACACATGTGTAAAATGTCACAGCAATATAAAATATAATTACACCCAAGTAAGTTATAAATACATAAAGTTGCATAATTTCCTCACTATTACGTACATTTTACAACACTTTACAATGTTGCTAAACGTATGCAATATAACTCTAGCATATAATTTTGCAATCAGAGGTCATTTATGTTTCTTATAAAAAAGGACTTATCTAATAAAAATCTGTAACTAAGATAACGTTCAATTTCTGAACTGATTTTGAACAAATTTTTTACACAACATTTATAATAGGATTTATCTTCGAAAATAGAAAGCAAAATGTTTCATGTCTTCTTATGCTTTGCTAATTTTTCAAACCTTATTAAGTAATACTATATTATACACTCTGTACTTTAGTAACATACTTGCAATACAATAATTATTACTTACTCTTATATACTGTATAAAACTCAAATGTAACATTATACTATGTAACATTATAATAAGTTTGGAGCCAATAAATAAATTTATTATTATTTATTATAAAAAAATAAAAAAAATAAAATAAATTTGTCTCAAAGTAAGCTATAAACTGCTATATTAGGGCGACATTATCGCAAAGCGACAAAGCCCTTAATAAAGAAAAAAAAAAAAAAAAACTGCTATATTTTACAGCGACTCTATAGGGGAGGAATTCTTTGGTGAATTTTTCCACGTGACGAAGTTATTATTAATGAAACACAATGGTGAAATAACTCAAGCTAGTTAAACGATCATTTAAAATACATAACCTTTAAAAAATACCCTTTAAGCCATTCTCAAAATAGACATTTAATAATCTTTCTTAATCCAAATCGTTTGCAAGATATTTTAATTCCTCATTTCACCCTTCAATCCGGGTAACGAAAAAGGATATTTTTTACAAAAAAATGCGTTTTACAAAGAATCAGAGATTAATTTCAGATAACGTTGTACGTAATAAATCTAGAGGGTGGCAACCCCTTTTTGGGGGTACATTAATAAATTGTCTTGACTGTTGTAGAATCTTAATTTTTTTGCTTTTGATTTTTTAGGAAGCTGATGAATTTGGTGAAGTCCTAGATTGTTTCTAAACTGACGTAAATGGGAGGTTAAGATTTCAATGTCAAAACGACCTAATTTACTAGTAGTTTTGGTTACGATTCGTTGTGACAGTTTGCAGTTGTAGTGAGAAAACTTTGGGTGTCGTGAGATCGATTTCAATACGTAGCATTTTCGATTGACAGTAGTTATGGCGATATGACTTCTAGTTATGATATATCTTGGGGTTAAATTTAGGGTTGTTTGTTACGAGTTACATTTTTTTATTGCAATTACTTTAATACACACAGAAGCATTTTAAATCTTCTTTTCGTACAGACTAACTCTTGCTACAAGAACTGACTAACACTTTAAACCACTCAGGTTTCAAACTTAAGACCTTACAATCCATTACCCACAGTTCACTAAAGTACTATAACATACTATGTGGTATTTTTCAATTTCACATATAGTATGATTATTAGGCCTTTTTGTGTACTTTACCACAGTTTATTGACTAATCAACTAAAATGGGCACAAACACATTACTTTGTATTATTGGTCCTTTGTGTAATAGTTAGTACTATGAAATATTACTTTCTACTTCAACTAAAAGCATTTTACACGTGCCAAATATACGCCTTAATAAAGGGTAAGCGTGTTATAGTAAGTTTAGTTAACGATAGTTTATATAAAACTAGCTGTGACTCGTGGCTCTGACTGAAAAACAATTTTTCGAAAAAATCTAATTTAATGATCGAACACTCAATTTATTGCCAGTAAATTGACATATCTGTCAGTCTACAAAATTGACCTAAATTACTCCTCCATCAAAATATAGTTTTTTAGTATAAATAAAAATTAAACCCATTTATGCCCCACTGCTGGGCATGGGTCCCGTAATGAACGAGGGGTTAGACCTTGAGTCTACCACGCTGGCCAATTGCAGTTTAGGGACTTTGCATACCTTCAAGAACTGTTCAAAAGAGCTCTCAGGCATAAAAGGATGCATCACGATGTTTTCCTTCACCGTTGGAACAAGTGATAATTATTTCATACTAGCTGACCCGCGCAACTTCGCTTGCGTCACATAAGAGAGAATGGCTCATAATTTTCCCCGTTTTTGTAACATTTATTACTGGTACTCTATTGGTTGTAGCGTGATGATATATAGCCTATAGCCTTCCTCGATAAATGGGCTATCTAACACTGAAATAATTTTCCAAATCAGACCCGTAGTTTTTGAGATTAGCGCGTTCAAACAAACAAACAAACAAACAGACAACCAAACAAACAAACTCTTCAGCTTTATAATATTAGTATAGATAGTTAGTAACTGTAGAAATATTTAGGTCCCATATAATTAAGGTCAAGCCTATATCCATATAGACTTGTTTAAAATTCCTAACACCTACTTAAATTTTCAAAACAAATATCATAAAAGTTTATATCATTTGCTACTCTTATGTGTCTCTGGTGACACCTTACTATTTCATATGAATAAATACGCACTTTCGTGTTTAGTTGGAAAAGTAATTACTATATTGAATATACATAAGGTTTAGTATTGTATGAATATATCTATACTAATATTATAAAGCTAAAGAGTTTGTTTGTTTGTTTGTTTGAACGCGCTAATCTCAGGAACTACTGGTCCGATTTGAAAAATTATTTCAGTGTTAGATAGTCCATTTATCGAGGAAGGCTATAGGCTATATAACATCACGCTACGACCATTAGGAGCGGAGTAGCAACGAAAAATGTTACAAAAACGGGGAAAATTATGATTCTCTCTTATGTGACGCAAGCGAAGTTGCGCGGGTCAGCTAGTAAAAAAATAAAATATAATTATCATTGGACAACTCCCACACGATCATTTGATTCCAAACTAAGCAGAGCCTGTATTATAGTAACCATATAACTGATAAACATACTTATATAATAATATTTTTAAATACATATTTATATAGATAAATTGACATCCAGGCTCAGAACAAATACTCGTGCTCATCACACGAAGATAGCTATATACTTTTTCACTTTGTTTTTACGCCTGTCATTAAAAAAAATAACCCATTAATGTCCCACTGCTGGGCAAGTGTCTCCTCCCGTTATGCGGAAGGGGTTGTTCCACCTTGAGTCCACCACGCTGGCCAACTGTGGGTTGGGGAAACAATTAAGTATATTTATTTTTTACTTAACTTCAAACATCTAGTCTTTTTTCCCGGAAAGTGTATTCAGTGTTGTATGAAATACACCTATGTTCGCTTTTACAATATTACCATACACCGAGCTACTTTTGAGAACATTCTTATTACCTAAGAAAAGCCCAATAGAACTGCTCCCAATCCGAGGATGGAACCGGTAACCCTATGACCGATTTTCTACAGTCAGTACTATCGAGTATCGAGAGTTTGACATTAAAAATATAGTGCAATATTAGTTCCTTCGGAATCCGCTAGAGGCGCTGATCAGATTTTCATACAAATTTTGTCAATAGCTAGCCGGTTGTCGATACTCGAAAGTAGTAGGAAATCGCTTCACAGCAGTTGTATACTGTAGCCAAGACTACTTTCTATATATAAAAGGACTATATGTATATGTACATATGACTATATACAGATATATATTTATATCACCGCCTCAATCTTACCAACATAATTTGGCGTTGGGAAATAACTGATTATGGTAATAAGTAACGAAATCGATTTTATGGTGAATTTGTTCCAATAATCGAATGACATAAATTGTCGGTTTGTGTGTGTGTGTGTGTGTGTGTGTGTGTGTGTGCTATGACGTATCGTTACTTACTGAGCTTTCTGAATTGGGTATTTTGAATACCTTAAAATAGGGTAAGTTAGGTTTTATATAGATTCTTAGGTAGAAAAAGGATTTTAGAAGAGCTCTAGATTTTGTTTATCAAACGTGGACGATGCTCGTAAAGTAATACTGAATTTATAAATGTTAAGTGTGTTTATTGTAGAAATTCGTTAGCAAAAAAAATAAAAATTCTTTAATTTCTGAATTAAGCTTGGACGAAAAAAAATAACGTTCATATGTTATGTAATGCAGATCCACTTCTAAAAATAAATGTACTTTAAACCACACGAAAAAAGTATACGTATAGTCAAAGGCCAACCCAAAAAACCACTCTAAAATTATAACACTAGCCCTCGTAAATCCGTAATAGAACTAAGTAGAAAAGCGAAAAAATCTCTAAAAAAAGTCAACAATACATTTCACCATAGTTTCTGGTGACTTATGTTTAATTCAAAAGTCGGTATATCATTGTGCCTCTCACGGGGTTTCCGAGAAAATAAAAGAGAAATGAACGAAATTCCCAAGGTTTTTTTGGTATGTACCTACTACATTTTTTATTGCGATGCTTTCAGTGGCTTATGAGGAGGAATGTAGATCTATTTTGTGCAATCCGCAATGCTTTTTCAGTATTTTAATTTGTGATTGCCTCAGTGTATGCTACTGTCTAGCAGAGGTCTCGGGTTTGAATACTGGTTAGGGTCATCAAGTGGTTTCTGAGTTTCTCTGTCAAGAATATCTCAGAGATTGTCCGGAGTAAGGAAGTTGATATCGTAGACCTCAGTACCTCAGAGTGAACATATGCCATCGGCCCTGTGCTTCACTCACGATCACGGTCGGGCTATGATAGTGAAGGAATGGAGAACATACCTACTTGTATGTTGTGCACGCCCTATACTTAGTTTTATAAAAAAGTTTGCAAGAATAGTTGAAAGATGATTAAGACTAATATATCTTTGCAGACAAAATCACGGGTACTTATTAGTCTAAATTTATTAACAAGGTCATAAATAAGAGCAATTTTAACGTGATGTCTTTCCATCTACTGACAATCATGACACAAAGGCCAAGATATTACGTCTTATAGCCAATAATCTTCGCAAAACTCGGCATACAATTTTGCTTATTTACACAAAACGTAAACAAAGTCAGCAGTGATTGTTGTGTCTGTATGAAACAGACTAAACTACCTATCAGTCTAGTATTTCAAACTTTTCCTGTTATTGCTCTCTTATATACAATGTGTCATATTGACTGACTAATATCTCAACTATGATACTGAAATGTACAGCAATGAATGTTCCAATGGCCGATATTTGAATATAGCGGCTAGTTTTATCAAAACTTGTCATTGTATTGTATATAGTTTTTAAAGTGTACTATACACTTTTATTATGGCACTTTTATAGTTTAGTGGGATAGTATTTTGATACGTTTTCTTCCAGGTACAAAGATCTACGGCCGAAATTTCCAAATTCCGGACGATTACTAAAATTAGAGCTTTTCTGCGCGGATTTGAATTTTATTGCAGCTCCTTACATCATCAATGATTTGTTACACTTATTTATACCAAATTCATAAACAAGTAGTCAAGACATTTTAAATAGCACTTCTATTGACTCTCAATTTCAAAACTGGCGGTAAATTCATTTCTACTATGACATGACAATAATATGCCTAAATATATGATTCTGCTACAATCTCTAACTATTTGTATTTGTGCCTCAATCAATCGGTAACTGCAATTCAACAAACTCAGTTTAGAATAGTTGATAATAATAGGTTAACACCAATTACTGATCTCGGAAATAATCCTCGCATCGGAGTTTACAAACATAAGATTTATACCCAATAGTTCTGCATTTAGACACGGCCAATGTACTACACACAAACAAATTGCGTTATGATAGATGTTTTGCTACTGTTGCGAATATAAGCACTGTTCTATACAGAAGGGCTTTTCTACCAAAAAACAGCTACCGGTGACTATTTTTGTCCAATTAATAAACTTGACCAGCGCCTCTAGCGCGTTCCGTGAGAACCATTTTTTTCAAGTGTTTTCAAACAGTGCTTACTTTATAGCACCAAACGTGAAAAAATCGTGTTAGAAATGAAAAATGTTCTATTGGATCATAATAATGTACAGTTTTTGACAATTTTGATATAAAACTAGAATGGCTGAAAACGTTAATGAATGAGCAACGTTTAAAACGATGTTGTAGTTTAAATATGAAGGGAAGCTCTAAGTACTATTGATTCTCTATTTACAAAAATGTTTAAAATGCCACGATAAAAAAAAAATCCTAAATACGCTGAAAACACTAAAATTTTCTCGATAGTCGTAAAAAAAGCTTCTGAAGTATAGACAAGTCGCAAAAATACAGTGACTAAAATACCCGCGCTACCTCTAAATCAAAATTAAAAATGAAAACCAATTAATTAATAAAAGCAATTAATTAATTTTAAAACGGCAAATGCAGTATCAATATTTACGGTCGGCGTGAAACGTATTACGCATAATCTCCTTAATGCCGGATATAAAATATTTTACCCGGTTTTTGTGCGAGGAATTAATACGCTGTGCTGATCGAATTAACATAAAACATCCGGGTTTGGACGGATATGTAGGTATAAACCTTAAATCAGTGATGCGAGCTAACATTGTTTTGGGGTAAAAGTTTTTTGATAAAGGGTATTAGTTTTGAGGTTAGGAAAATATTGAAATATGAAACTTTACGTTGAGGGTTATTAAAAATAGAGCTCAAATATATCAGGTCGATATTTGAGACGAACCTTTTTCTTAAATTCATAAGCAATAGCATCAAATCCCAAAATATTGCTGGATAAGCTAAGCTTCAAAATACTTGATCTTTGACTTGGTTTACACAATACTATTCCTATCAACAGAAATGAGCAATTAGAACTGTACTTCGATTCTCTACCACTATCGAATACCGACAACCGGCTAGCTATCAAATCTTTGACATTCAGAATGTACTGCCAAAATGTTTCCTACGACGCCCGTCAGAGGCGCTGATCAGATTTTTATACAAAATTTCTCGATGACAGGTCGGTTGTTGGTAGTCGATAGTAGTAGAGAATCGAGCTACTGGTATCTATTCACATTTACATGTATATCAAACCAAAGGAAACTGTCAAAAACTGACTTTCCATGCATTTTTGACAGCTGATGTCAGCGTCCACATAGTAACCTATTGGCTGTACCTAGTTTCTGCAGTTACGGTACAAAGTTTTCATCAATAAAACACTACACGACGATTGAAACATAATAGTTTATTTACAGTACACCTTTTAAATAAAAACGTAGAGACAAGAGCCGCAATCCCGGTTAATACCCGGTCACAATTCCATTTCATCCGGCTTTTCGTCCGGATGAAAAGAAAAAATCATAGCTTTCGAATATTTGATTTATGTTGTGTGTGTGACAGATTTTTACATTTTTTTCAATCCAACTCGGTGTTTTAGAAAGTAGTGATAGTGTTTCAATGGTGACTAACGACTATTTTTTGAGAATTTTGAAGTTGAAAAATGGAAATCTGGATTGAAATGTTTTTGTAGCTAGTTTTAAGTAGAAGTGATTTCAATTTCGTGATTAGAAAATGCTTCAGTTTGAAGTATTTTATATCTTGTTATGTTTTTATTTACCTTTTCTTAATTTTCTTTTTTTTTTTTAATTCTTTTAAAACACATGCTTTTACTGCGTTAAAATAAGGTTACCAGCCGACCCAAAACTGTAGCTTTCATTCTGAGTAAACATTGAAGTCTTAGATTTTTGAGTTAAGGGAGACTTAGGTTAGTCAAACTTAAGTTCAAGTAGTAAAATTTTATAGTCTATAGAAGCTTACTACTCGTTACTTCCCCTCTATATTAAACAAATAAAATTGGGACTACTGAAAAAAACAATCTAAGGCCCGCGTTTACTGAAAAACACAACCTAAGGCCTAAAAATTTAACATTTCATTAAACTAATAATACAGGTTAGCATACAAAACGAGGTTTTGTATAAAATGCACGCACAAATGAGTTGTGACTGTGCGTCCAAGTGACTTAGTAACGGAATAATCCGGTGTTCTCCGGCGATGTGCTGCATGTAACCAGACCTAGCCGGGACTAAACAGACCACGTTCAATAAGGACTTGAGTGTATCTGACCAATCGTTTGTTTTTTACACTCTTCATTGGATAATGAAACTGCAAAATTAAAGATAGAAAAATAAGTACAGATTTTAAAGGGAAAATTATGTGTCAGAAACGAATGTCTAATATATTAAAATACAATATACAATATACAATAGTCACATCATACTCCTGTTTATTATAAATTGATTATTTCGCAAATAGCTCAAATAAATGTATAATGTGTTTAGACTTTTTTCATATCAATAGGACAGTTTTAACACAGAAGTTTAATAGCAATTACTTAATTTTTTCCTTTTATTTTTATGGAACTAAAAACCTTTGTGTTAGTGAAAAGTAAATATTAAAATACTAACCACCAAACTCTAGCACTTGCGAAAAATATGCCACAAACTCTACCACCAGCAAACAGTTTGCCACAAACTCTCAGCTACCTCTGCCGTCACCCTAACGTAGAACTGTTCAGCAGTTTGTCGCTATTGAAATTCGCCGATAGGCAAAGCTGTTTGAAATATTCATTGTTAAACAAGGCAGGGTCGGTAGTCGTTGTATTGATTTGCAAACGTTCACCGAATTTGTGATTTTCTAACAATTTTAGGCGTTGCGATGGTGGTAGCGTGTGCTTGGGAAGTAGGATTGAGTTGTGTTTCAGCCTGTTTTGGATAGCTTGTGAGTTTGACGGTTTATTTTCGGCAAAGAATAAGTTTTGGCAGCATTTTTGTACATTTTACTAATTGTATTATTTTCCTACTTAGTGCCTCTAGCGGGAGTCATAGAAACTATTTTTGCAGTACATTTTAAATGTCAAACTCTCGATGTTCAAAGGTACCGACTATACAAAATCTTGCTACGGCTCTAACCCCCGGTTTCTGAGTACATGTAACGGTAGTTTTTTTGTATGAGTTTTACCGCTATTGAATAGATAAACTGCCGCTAAATATACCTCAGAAACCGGGGGTAAGAGAAGCTCTTTAAAATATCGCATTTCAATTCTTAGGGCCAGTTTCATTTCATTGGAACAGACAATTAACGGACGGCAGTCACATTTGCGTACTCTATTGAATACGGTAGAGACAGAGATGGGAGAGCACAATACGTGTTAGATAATGTCAGTTGTAGAGTTTGATGAGTGAGTCATTTGTCAGTGTGAACGACGTATCGACTGTATCATGGTTCGATTCCCATGTAAGGTAAATATAGAAATGTTTGAGTGATAAATTATAAAACCTAATCGGCTTTTAAGAATAACTCTTTTTTTATTAAGTCAACTCCCGCACTTAGAATTACTCGTGACGCGGGGATTTTCACCAACAGATAAACAACGGACAAAAATTACAACCAGTTCCGAAGTAATTGCTTCGTGTGGGAATCGAACCCATGATAGAGCCAGTTTCATTGCGTCACATTGGCACAGACAATTAACGGTAGGCAGTCACATTTGCGTACTCTATTGAATACGGTAGAGACAGAGATGGGAGAGCACAATACGTGTTAGATAATGTCAGTTGTAGAGTTTGATGAGCGAGTCATTTGTCAGTGTGAACGACGTCTCGACTGTATCGCGGTTCGATTCCTATGTGATGTAAATATTGAAGTGTTTGAGTGATACATAATATTATGAAATTTTAAGTCATGTGTTTGCGAACTACGGGATGCAGGTTTCAGTGTTAATGTAATTTTTAGACTTTCTTTATGTGTTAAAAGTGGGACTCGAACCTATGACATTTTGAAATGAAAAAATTAAAATCTCTTTACTGTATCATTGTAGAAAGTAGTATTTTTTTTTACTGAAAATATTAATATAGATTAAAAATAGCGATAGAAACAATATCTGTCAAGGAGATTTTTTGTAATCATCATACGTTTTTATTGAACCTACGACGTTCCGTAGTGTGTGCGTTTTACCAATGCACTATAAGTTTAATAGCTAGTTAATACCCTTAATATTTATGCTACAAATCTGTCTTCATTCCAACGTTGGAATTTTTTCGAAATCATCATAAAAAATCTATTTCAAACGCAACTGGATATCATTGAAAAATCCACTTAAATGTAACTCGATGCCTAATAAACTAACAGATGTTTTGCACCTGTCAAAATGCTTGTAACAAAATATAAACGACTTTTATAGTTCCCTAAAATATTCGGAAAAATATTCCACATTGTATTTTTACACGAAGGATTTTTCTTTTTTTTAATACTTTCATTTATATAATATATCGCATTATAAAATACATACAAAAATAGCCAAACTATGAACCAGTTTGTTGGCGATTTAAGAAAAAATCTCCTCTTTTTAATCTTGTTTTCGAATTTATGTTTTCAATGATATAGAAAAGGGTGGGTAGTTAACAAATATATTTAAATACGGCAAGGCGATGCTAAAATGGACGTCTAAGTTAAAATATGTTATGTACCCACTTTCGCATAAAAAACAATTGCATAGTTCTTCTCACCTAGTTTACGACTTTACCTGTTATATAGTGATGTGCACTAGAGACAATAAAACTACCTTTATAATCTTTTATTATAAGTTAATAGTAAAATAATTAAGAAACACTTACCTGAGTGATACTCCAGTATCTATCCAGCGATATGAGGCACAGGTTCATGATAGACGCCGTACACAACAACACATCCATCGCCGAGTGTATCTCACACCACCAGAAGCCAAAGATCCAATACCCCATCAGCTCGTTCGCCAACGAAAACGGCATTATCACCAGCCCCAGGAAAAAGTCTGACACAGCCAGCGATGCTATAAACCAGTTCTGGATATTCTTTAACGCTTTCTCAGTCACTATAGCGATTATCACCAACATATTACCCACTACCACCATTATCATGAGTACAGTCACAACCACTGAAGCGATTATTATATGCGCAGGCGAATAACCACTCGGATACCAAGTTTTTAGAACTAAATTCACTGTAGTATCGTTCGATAAAGTCGTGTTCGCGTCCGATGCATTTGTCATTTGCAACGCGAAGAACTCCTCCTGGCTCATGTAAGTCGGCACTAGGAATGTCGAGTTTATTCCGACTGTCGCGTTGAAGTGCGTTGTCATCGTAGTACGCGCGAACAGAGTCGTATTCGGCACCATCTTGTAAAATTCAACTAACTAATTTATTGTTAGAACGTTTGGCCCCGCAACTGTATTAACTATAGGAACGGAACGTAACAATACCCGTGTCGCCGTATGAGAAGCGAAAATTATCGAATTAACCTAATATTGCTTGAGTTTTAAATGAAAAATTAATTAGCAAATTAATGATACTGTATATCGCGAACACACAAAAAAGCTGTATTACTTATGCTATAGTGGTAAAATAAAATTGGTTTATTTGATACAGTCGTATGGGCTTGGTGATGTCATCGCCCGATCTTGTGCTTTCTCTTGTCCCAAAGTTTGTGGTTGTTGGCGTGCATGTTGGCTGATCTGTTGGTCATGGCGTCATGACGTCAGTGGGGTGTCATGGCGGCGGTCGGTCGGCTGGCGTGACCGGCCGGAGTGATTAGCGTCGGTGCATTGTAATCAGACGTGTTGTGTTATTATCTTGATTGGCCGCTTCAACCTGTAACAATGATGGTTATTGATGAGTTGACAGACGGAATGACCTTTGTTTATGTATTGTCATCTTATTCTATTGAAATTATTATTTTGTTGTGACTGTTATAACAAATATCGTTGATTTTAATAGAAAAAATCTTTTTTATATTTCCGGGTTCAGAAAATTGGATCTGATAAAATTGGATACTATTCTCTTATGTGCGGTGAATATTTAATTTCACGATATCTTATTTACCACTATGTGTGTGTACCCCTACAACCTACTTACCTGGGGCCGAGATAAGTAATTAATACTAAATACAATAAAATAAAAATAAAGATAAACCAAAAAACATCTTATTAATTACACTTATTAACGAATCATGTTTATCTTCAAATCAATAAAACTCCAACAAACTTTGTGGACATCAGAATTAACTTTCACTCACAAAAAAGTTAATAAAAGCACTTTACTAATTAAGGATACATTTGTCAATTAACAAATAGAAAAGAAAATAATAATTATCTTTCTTTATTCTCATACTTGAAAAGTTTTGGATTCATCATATTATTTTCTAATGAAACCTTAGTTTAGCTTATTTAATTATATACATAAATAATATCACGCCTTTTTTCTCATAGGGGCACGCCAATTTATTGGTATGATCCTTACAAACTTTTTTTGTGTCATTCACATACATACATCTTGTCATACAGTGTCGTACTACGCACCTGATCTAATTTAATTACTATAATTAATAATTATACTTAAGTATAATTTAAATTTAATAAATTATACATGATTATTTTGAATAAGAAACACTAAAAACTGTGCCACGATTCTCTACCACTATCGACTACCGGCTAGCTATCGAATTTTTGACATTTAGAATGTACTGCCAAAAAATTTCCTACGACGCCCGTCAGAGGCGCTGATCAGATTTTTATACAAACTTTCTCGATGACAGGTCGGTTGTCGGTAGTCGATAGTAATAGAGAATTGAGCTACAGGTCTTCTCTCTCACCCTCTCTCTTTGTTCTTTTATAAACGTACAAAAACGGCCACATAGTATTATCAAACCAAAAAAAACTTGAATCACGAATTATTTCTTCTGTATAGGGATCGAATCGCGAACCCACTTGACCACTATAACAACTACGCCATGGGAGGCGCCATTTACTATTATGTGATTGCAGAAACGCTATAAATATGCTGTTAGTATAGTAAAAGAATACCATAAAATCACAATTGTATCAATTTCATAACAATTTCTTCAAGATGCTAAGAAATTCGCTTATATCAGCGGTTTTTCGCTACATTTTAGTGACAACTATCTTCTAAGGAATTTATAATATTTCTACCAAAATTTACTCTGAAACTTGACCCAATATTTAGACACCCGAACACCAAACAGGTCTCTATTATACAAGAACTTAAACTATAAGCTTTACAAGCAATACAAAATACATATTGACCATCCACCGACGGCGCTCGACCTGAGGCCAGGCTGTAGTATATAATATACAGCTTATTTATCACGAAAACTACAAAAGCAAACGTTTATTTTTTAAACCCGTTACTGTCTCAATTCTGGGCAAGGGTCTCCTCCAGAATCATCATCGCTTAGCCTTTCTTCCAAACTACTTTGGAGTCGGCTTCCAGTCTCATCGGATGAGGCTGAATACCAGTATTTTGCCTATCGGACTTCCACAACCCGGTTACCTGGGATATAACACGAAACCCTTCGGTTAAACTGGTTGTCACACTTTCAAACTTCTGACTACTGTTAACGACTATCGAAGATCATTGAAAATAGCATTCAGGACCAACAATTTAACGTGCCTTCCGAAACACGGAGGAACTCGATATGTATAAGATGGTCACCCATCCACATATCAACCTCGGCAAGCGTTGCTTAACCTCAGAGATCGATCTGTTGTTGATCCCGGCTGTTGTTAACTAAGCCACGAGCTTGTATTAGGTAGTATAATAATACACGGCTTATTTATCACGAAAACTAAAAAAGTAAACGGAGTCACTTTTTTAAACCCATTACTGTCCTAATGCTGGGCAAGGGTCTCCTCCTCCCGAATGCACGAAGGATTAGGCCTTGAGTCCACCACGTTGGCAAAGAGCAGATTTGAGAATGAATTAAACAATCCTTCACCGTGAAGCAAGAGATAATTATTTCCAATATACAAATAACTTCGAAAAATCATTGGTGTGATGCGTTATTACTATATTTTAAAACGAGGTCGTGTTGGTCGTGTTTGTTTCAAGTGTTTTTCCCAATAAATAAAGCAACTCCCGAAGGTTTTAGTGTATAATTTCTGTAGGTTAACCAGGTGAAGCCGGGTAAGTGACAATATATTTTCAATAGCACACCAGAGTTAGACCTTCTATAATATTAAATTAAATACAAGTTGTATGTTTGGACTCGACTGGTATTGGCTAAACGAATTACCTATAGGAACAGATAGTTAGTTTATAACTTACTATACTAACTTAGGCTTAGAGTAACCCAATCTGAAGTTTAACTGGACAAAGAGGCAAGTTAAACCTAATAAATAAATAAATTTAACCCATTAACGTCCCACTGCTGGGCAAGGGTCTCCTCCCGTAATGATAGGAGGGTTAAGTCTTGAGCCCACCACGCTGGCCAATTGCGCGTTGGGGACTCTGCATACCTTCAAGAACTGATCTAAAGAACTCTCAGGCATTTAAAGTTACATCGCGATGTTTTCCTTCACCGTTGGAACAAGTGATAATTATTTCTAATACACACATAACTTCCAAAAGTCATAAGTGTGTTGCCTTGGGTACAAACCCTCGACCACTTGCGTGGGAGGCGCAACTTAAATCACTCGGCTATCACTGCTCTCAAGTAAAAAGTAGTAAATGAAATAAAAATGTCTATTAAACCACAATCTTTTAAAAATAATGACAAAAGATGACAAGAAATGAAAAATTAACTGAAAAAAACTTCATTAAAATTCGAACAACGAAATGAAAATTGAATTTCCAAATTAAAAAACCGGATTGTACCGGATCGGAGCGGTATTTTAATGAATATTTCATGGTATACTCCTCATACAATATCGGTTATTTATGACTGTGTTTAAATAAGCCAATATTTTAATATATTACGAATTATATGTAAATAAAATTAAATACCAGTTTGTTTGTAAAAAATCGTTTGTAAAATCACTACAGACATTTTCATTCATCAATTTTTGAGTCAACGACTAACAATCTGTATGACTCCACCTGCCTGTAATGTGGTAATACATACATAAATAACAATGTAAGGCCCATATAATAGGGGGCGAGCCTATGGCCACATGCTACGCTACTGGTGGTCAACGAATCTTAACCCTTCGGTAAGACTGGTTGTCAGATTTTCAAGCCCTTGACTACTGTGAACGACTGCCAAAGATCTTTGAAATTGACAGCCGGAACCCACAATTTAACGTGCCTTCCGAAACACGAAGGAACTCGATATGTATAAAATGGTCACCCATCCACAGAAGACCTCGGCAAACGTCGCTTAACCTCAGACATCGATCCGCACGGCTGTTGTTAACTAAACCACGAGCTCTTTTAGAAAGTAGAGTAGCATCAGGTTAAATTTAATATTTTTTATTCTGTACAGGAAACGTCAAAAGTCAAAGTAATGCAAATAAATTGATGCATTGCTACAATTAATAATATTTGAGTGATATATGAGAAGCGATATTATTGACTCGATTGGCCGTTAATTCGCTTTTTGTTACAATCCAACGATTCAATTGCACTCAATATATTGATATGAACTTTTTGAAAGTTCGACTTAAATTAAATGTTAAGTGTTTTATTTTATTTGGTGTAAAGCTTTATAAAATGTATTTTATTGATGAAACATATTTTCAATGGATAATATGACGTCCCAAGTTCTATTCTCGGGGACGGTAAAGTAGACTTTTGGTAACATTGCGTTTTGTCGGACTTGGGGCTAGTCGGAGTTGATTAATGGTTGGTTAGTATTAACAATCTTTTATTATGAACATATCATACAAAAACAAGAAAATGCTTAGGTAAGTCCTTTACCTACATACATAACATGTCACGTCTGCTAGTAAAAGTCTTATCAAAGTCTGTACAGCCTTTTTGGAAATAAGCTGCAACAAATAGACAGAAAGTTTAAACCTTTAAAAAACAATTTTTTAAACATTAAAAACATTTACAATAGTTTTCTATTAAAGTATTTTCCGTTTATCTATCGGAATAATACAAGGAAACTGTAACAATATATCAAAACAAAATCTTTTATTTATTTCAACACCTAATCAAGAATTTCTAGTTCAAAGCTTATTCGCAGTATATTTCAGTTGGCGTACAATTTATCAACATGTACAAACAAAGAATAGAGGGAAACAGTGAGAGAACTCGTTTTAAAATAAAATCTAACACAACCTGTAATATCGGAATCCACCCGGTAGGGGGCAATAGGGGCGATCGGTGGCGGGTGTTAGGGGGTGTTAGGGGGTGCGGGTGATAGTTCACTGGCTGTTATGTAATGATGTATTACAGTTTGTTGCACAACATGTGTTACTTTGTAAGTATTTTATTGTTTTAATCGAAATCTGTTTATCAATAAACTTCAATTGCCGTGATGTTTATGCGTCCACATTAGTCAAGAGTTCTGATCAATTAGAAAAAAATGGATGCTTTATAGGGCATTAAATAGTTCTAGAGAGAAGGCGAAGTCTCATTCGTAGTTCATAAAACAGTTTTAGAAGGAGTTTTAAGTCCCATAGTCGCTATTGGCCAGCCTGGAGGACTCAAAGCCTAAGTATGAAGCGTACACGTACTACTTTAGTGTCATATATTCTTAATATACAATAATTTTTTAAAGTTTATTTCTTCCGCTGTAAAGGTTTATTATCTTATTTATTTATTAACAATATAATCAAATAATAACAATATAATACGATCAAATAAGACAGATTGATACATATGTATTAACTTGCTATTTCTTATGATACAAACATATTCAATTCAAAACAGACTTCTATCCAACATTGCCATCGCAAACATTTAACCATAACTGCAACTCTTAACTAATTAAAAGTCTCAATAAAAAAACTGTTATCGACATCGCTGTCCCATCACTATTAACCCGTCGGATGCAGGTGCAAACTAGTCAGTCGACTCAATTAATTAGTCATCTAACCACTGAACATTCACAGGGTTTACTTGTTCATTTGACGGAGACCGTTTTTTAAAAGGCTCGTTTGCGGACTAATAGCTTGCTTTGCTGTTTGCTGTTTGGGTTTGAGCGTTTTTTTGAGCAGTGAATATCTAAGCCGTGTATGGATGAAGTAGGACGAAATAAACACTATTTGGTGGCTGTAGTTTCATATAAATGGTTGTACTTTATATTTGTGTAATTTTAGCTGTATATTTTGGTATAGTTTTTACAAATAAATTTTAGTAGAATATTCTCTGTAACTATCTCTTTGGTCTGTGTTTATTTCTGTGGAAAAAAGTGTGGTTTTTTTGAAACTTTAATGTTGCATATAATACAAAATACTCAAAATTACTCATAATACAATTATCTATAGTACATATATACAATTATAATTCCCGGTTGATGTGTAAGCATTAGTGAGTAATTGTTCACCGCAGGATTATATCGCAAGAACTCTTGCGGTACATGTGTCAAATTGAATTTACTACACGGCTGGATGTAAGGATGTGAGCTTACTAAGATCTGCACCGCTTTAAGAAATAATTTATTTATTAAGACTTTTAACTGTAGCGATATCTATACTAATATTATAAAGCTGAAGAGTTTGTTTGTTTGTTTGTTTGAACGCACTAATCTCAGGATCTACTGGTCCGATTTGAAAAATTATTTCAGTGTTAGATAGCCCATTAATTGCGAAAGGCTATTGGCTTTATCATCACGCTACAACCAATAGGAGCAAAGTACGAGTAAAAAATGTTACCAAAACGGGGAAAATTTTGACCCGTTCTCTCTTATGTGACGCAAGCGAAGTCGTGCGGGTCAGGTAGTGAGTTATAATCGGGTAAGGAACGTCACAGATAAAGCCTTTTTTTTAATTATATGATATGAGTAAGTAGAGGAACGTTTGATATTCAGAAGGAGTTATCGGGGTCTCTCGTGTTTTTTGTTTTTTTTATTATTTTCAAAACAATGACAAAATTTGTTCAACAATTATCCGTGTTAACAATACAGAAAGTTTGACATAAAATAATTGTATAATGTTATCCATACAACAATAGCCTGAACGGTTATTCAAAACCCATGACTAGATTTCGGGCTCAATACTTAAGATAGGCAGTATTACTAGATCCATACTAATATTATAAATGCGAAAATAACTCTGTCTGTCTGTCTGTCTGTCACTCAATCACGCCTAAACTACTGAACCAATTTTCATGAAATTTGGCATATTTTGATACCCGAGAAAGGACATAGGCTACTTTTTACCCCGGGAAAATGACGCATTCCCATGGGAAAATTCAGGTGGCGGACGCAGTCGTGGGTAAAAGCTAGTTTCCTATACATTTACTTTGTATCGCTTATTATTTGGTTATTTCTTTCTGTATAATTTAACAATGCTCATGATAAAAGCTAAGCCGCTAAGCCAATAAGTAATGACAACGGTGGACACAGTTCGTAGAATTAGCTAGTACGTTAATTAATGAGGCCACTCGTCGCTAGTGCTGTTACACTAGTGATGTGACTTGATGAGTATCGAAATCATTATTTTTTTTTTTTGTTTTTACCCTGTAGTACTATACTTTCTATGTATGTTAGGAAGGAAAGGTTTTTGAAATACACTTTACTTTCGCGGTAATATGGATTGTTCTCTTTTTAGGAATCGAAACAATCGTGATTGGTTTTGCGCGTATCAAAGCTACAATACCGTTAAATCATAAAATTAATAATTATACAAAATAATGACTTTATAGTTTGATAAAGCTAGGATAAAAACCAGTTAAATAAAACATATATTTTACGTTGACTTTAGGAATCATTTTAAGAATAATATGCAAGTAGCTGGCACACATGATTTTCATTATTGTATGTTAACCCCCGGTTTCTAAAGTAAATTAACGGTAGTTTATCTCTTCAATAGCGTTCAACCTCATATAAAAAAACGCTATTTAAAAGATAAACTACCGCTAAATGTAACTCAGAAACCGGGGGTAAGTCAGTTTTAACAGCCAATATCATAAACCAATATAACTAAGTTAAGGTCGCAATTTCACACACATATTTACATCTGTAAAGGTCATACCCCTGCCTACCCTTCCTAGAACTTAACAAGCGTAATAGATAATATAATTAATAAAATAAGCAGTATTGAGACGTTTAATAATATAATTTGTATAGCAATTACAGGCCGAAACTGTTCATTATATGTCTGGATTGTAGACTGAAATTCAGTCTAGACTTTAAGGGTCTCGGTATATGTTAGTTTTAAAGTAGGTTTTGCTTATGGCTTTGTCTGTCTGCGTGAAAATGAAAAATGTTGTTTTAAAAGAAATCCATTAGGATTTGACGATCATAATGGTTAGTGGTCAACCTAGAGTCAAAGTTGTTCAAGCCGCCTGAATAGCCTTTGACATGGCTTCACGACTGTTATCTTAATTGATAACAACTAGAACCGACTCTTAACGTGCCCTCCGAAGCACGGAGATGCTCAGTTCAAATACCACTTTTGGTCTAAGGAATGACCACGCCAAAGGTTGCTTCACTCACAGTCCGTCTACCGACCGGTAAGCGCAACTGGATCATAAACGAGATAAAATGTTGTTTCACAAAGATTTTTACAAATATCGAATACTTAGAGCAATCAGACTTCAAACTGCCACCTGAGCATTAAAAAAATTTACCTACAACCTCGGCATGCAGTGCTTACTATAACTATGCCGATACAAAACCATTGACATTGTCTTTAAAGTAAGTAAGTAATCTCGCCACCTATCTATCTTTCTATTCAACCGATTACCAAAAACTATCGATCGTCAAACCCATTAACGACAGTAACCACAATTTCAGTAAAACGATAGTTTATTATACCTAAACTAACCAATAAACACAATAGAATAGACCCATTTAATTCACTTGTACCAAAACCTTCATAAATAAACTCTAATCTATATTTAGATCTAATAGTTAGAACGTTTTAAATTATTTATTTGTATTCGAAAGTAAAACGACTTCTATAAACCTAGGTTTAAAATGTTTTAGTTTCGTAACGACTTAAACTATTATGCAATGTCACCTTAAAGGGTTAAGTGATTTACTTGAAATGTTTTTATTTTGACCCACTAAAGACTTATTGCTAGGGTTTTCTTAAAGAAGGTGAGAGATTCATTCATTATTTTAATAGTTAGTAATAGTCTTGCCCTCTTATTCATAAAAATATATGAAGTTATGAAAGGTTTATAAAGAGTTTTGTTTCTTTTACTCCTTAGCGAAATGAAAAAGAAAAAACTCATTGTAGTAGCTTTTTAACTAAAATAGGTTTATAGTGTGTTTATGAATAAGAGGGTTATTATCGTATTCTTTTAATAGTTTTTAATAGTTAGTAGTCACTCTAGTGTCAAATTTATTCAAGTCGCTTGAAGGCCTTTGACATGGCTTAACAACTGATACTTTAATTGACAAATACCGACATTTTACGTGCAAGGAGGCTTTTAGCTTAAATACCGAATGTCCGTGCAGAAGTTGTCTAAAACACTGGTTGTTTACCGAGTGCAAGCTATGAGCTTAGGCCTAATCGTTATATATATAATTCTTCTGTAAGTGTGTATGTCACTGAACTTCTCTTAAACGACTGGACCGATTTTGACGAAATTTTTTGTGTGTGTTCAAGGGGATCTGAGAATGGTTTAGATTTTTAAAAAAAGTTAAAACTTTTCAAATTAAAGACGTGTAGACAGGACAACGTCTGTCGGGTCCGCTAGTCATAATATATAACTTTTGCATTTACGTTTAAAAACTCATAGAAAAGTATGCACATTTTCTCCTCGATTTTTGATAACTATCAATCATCGTTCTATCTAAACTAGAAACCAAATCGCAGGGTTTAATTTTTGACCATCGTTATCGAACACAGTAGGTAACTAAATAAACTAAACTTTTTAAACTTTTCTCATAAATCACTTTGTTTACTCATTGGCGAAAATAGATATTCAGATATACATATGTTTAGTAGTTTTTGAGTTTACAGCAAACAAACAGGTCTTTTTGACATGTTGTAGTGATATCACATTGTTTTGAATAGTCATTAGTCTGATAATTTGCACTTTATATCATGCCGACCAGTATCATGGGGCCATTTGGGTCAATATATTTAAGTTTTTTATCATACTTTAAACATGGTTCTCAATGCTGAATTATAAAATTATATACTATGATTCGCTTGCGTCACATAAGAAAGAATGGGTCATAATTTTCCCCGCTTTTGTAACACTTTTCGTTGCTACTCCGCTCTTAATGACCGTAGCGTGATGTTATACAGCCTTTCTCGATAAATAGGCTACCTAACACTGAAAGAATTTTTCAAATCGGATCAGTAGATCCTGAGATTAGGGCGTTCAAACAAACAAACAAACTCTTCAGCTTTATAATATTAAGTATAGATGTAAAGTTTTCTTGACACTCAATAAACTCTAATCGCGATAATCCTGTATCGATTGACTCGATTGTCATCTAAAATACAATGTAGTCAAGATAAAAACTAGTTTCTCAATCATAAATTACAACGACAACGTGTGTAATGTCTTGGTCGCGAGTTACGTAATTGCGACGTTAGAGAGAATTTTGTTCTGTACCTTACCGTCTTATTGCTAGATATCTTAGTGTTGTTTTCTATTAACGTACTGATTTTTATTAATGAATGATACTATACATACTTTAAAAACTAAGTTAAGACTAAGGATTTTTATTGTCTTCTATTGTATATCTATACTATAATATTATAAAGCTGAAGAGTTTGTTTGTTTGATTGTTTGTTTGTTTGAACGCGCTAATCTCGGGAACCACTGGTCCGATTTGAAAAATTCTTTCAGTGTTAGATAGCCCATTTATCGAGGAAGGCTATAGGCTATATTTCATCACGCTACGACCAATAGGAGCAGATTACCAGTGAAAAATGTAACAAAAACGGGGAAAATTATGATTCTCTTATGTGATGCAAGCGAAGTTGCGCGGGTCAGCTTTTTCATATTTGTAATGAATGATACTATGTATGTATTCTTTTATAACTTAATCCAGGAGAGTAAAAATCCTCATATTTGATTATATTTTATACATGTTACTACAGCAATATATCAAAGGATAGATTTACTGACTTTGTTATAACAAAGACATAAGAAATGTCTTAACAAAATTTATAAACGTCAGGTAAACCTTTAATTTCAAACGGGCACATGACCCCATGCATTTAAATATTATGAAATTTATAGAGTTACCCTAAAAATCGAGCATTTAAATATTTGATCGCACATAATCCACACTTTAATTTCCGCAACATCACCATATCATCACAATCACATCACATCGCAACATCATCACATCAACAACATCACCATACCTCAACGACACTTCTTTTCGCAATTCTATTTACGTAAGTCACAACCAATCAAAAGTCTCAATCCTACGTCATCGTAACTCGCATTCACTTCTTCAACACAAACAAAGTAACAGTTACAACTAGTTTTTACAGACAATAGCAATAATTATCAATTATATCCTCCGATTGTCGTCACCTGTCTCACCTGTAATTGATTTAATCACTAGTTTTATTAAGATGGATGTGTACTTAACGTCATTGTAAACTAGCATATAATAGCTTGTGTCACAGAGATTAGTATGTTTGTAAAAACGACACAAGAGCAAATCGACAGTTCGGGAGTACTTTTTAAATAACTTTAAATTCAAAATTAAAAAAAAACCCCCGATATTTTATTAAATTTTTTATTTCATACTTTTTTAGATTAACCCTTCTTTTTGCGTCGGGGGTTAAAGAAAATGTGAAAAAAGCAGTGAAAGCCAGAAATTCAATTCGATGTTTCGAACCCGAGGCAACATACTGATGAAGTTATGTGTATATTGCAAATAATTTTTACCTGCTCTAACGGTAAAGAAAATACATTATGTAACCTTGTGTGTCAGAGAGTTCTTTAACACAGTTCTTGAAGGAATTATCACTACCTGCACTTGGTCAGCGTGGGGGACTCAGGGCCGAACCCTTTCTTCATTTAGGAGGAAACCTTTGCCCGGTAGTGAGACGATAATGGGTTAAAAAAAAATATATACAAAAAAAAACGCGCTTAAGTATCTTTGTTTTGCAACGACAGAATCTATCATACATCTAACTAATGACGAAACCAATAAACAAACATCAACAAATTGTTCTCAAAATAAATATAACTTTTACAAACAAAGCTCTGAAAACATTCATATCGACACTAAAACGAAACAATATATTTCACAATAAATCATTTAGTTGAAACAATATAAACTTTTATTCGACTCGTGTAGTAATAACAATATGTTTTTTATTCTAATTTTTTCGTTCATTCATGAATTTCAGTCACGAGAATGTTTTATGATGTGTACTAAATGTTACTGTATTTATGGCACGGTCTGTAGTGTATCCGACTGACATGAGGTCTCAGGTTCTATTTCGGCTAAGTACCTAGGTCTTTTCCGATTTAAATTAAGACTAGGTAGTGAATCCAAATGACATGAGGTCTCAGGTTCTATTTCGGCTGAGTTGGTCTTTTCCGATTTATATTAGGACTAGCTTTTGCACGCGACTTCGTCCGCCATGGTTTGTGACTTAGGGAAAAATTTTCATACACACTTTCATCCCCTATTTTATCCTCTTGAGGGTAGAATTGATCTAAATCTTTCTCAGCGGATGCCTACGTCATAATGTGCATGCCAAATTTCAGTCCGATCCGTCCAGTGGTTTGAGCTGTGCGTTGATAGATCACTATGTCAGTCACCTTTCAATCACCTTTGAGTTACATATATTTGAATATTTCTCAGTAATAAACCGTAGTTTGGTAACGTGTCCGGTAGATGGCAATAGTCCAACTAGCTTCGGACCGTAACTTTGTTCGCTTGGAAAGACTTTAGATTGGGCGTTTCCGAATCACTTCTTTGTGTCTTATGTACCGATATTTGGTCACGTACGGTCAGTTTTGTTGAAGCTAGCCAACTGGCGATAAATGAGTGCAGTTTGGCTAAAATAAAAAAGAAGGTTTGGGACTTGCATCCCAGACATATAGCTATATTTATAGAATTTCCAGTAGTTTAGCAGCAAAAGTATAAAATACAGACATACGGTTAGACTCTTGAATTCATGATACTAGAATGAGAGTAAGTATATAAATTTCCGAAAAAATAGAAGGCTTCTTTCTTTCATAAGTTTTCGGGACGTTACGACCATGACCAGTGTAAGCCGGCCGAAACGTCAAAAAAGCTGAGTTAATCATTCAAAATCACATTTATAATAATATAAACTCTTTATTGTCCACAATAAAAATACATTAAATAAAAATAGAGAAACCTTAAATATAAATAAAATACTGATGAACAATCGGCGGCCTTATCGCACAAGGCAATCTCTTCCAGGCAACCATGGGATGGAGAGAGAAGTGTAGATGTAGAAAAGGGTAGAATTGTGTACAAGTAACATAAACTAAATACATGAGTAACATAAATAAAGGCAGGTCATAATAACATACACTGATTATTACATAAATAGAGAATTTATAGAAATTGTATAAATAAAATAGACATAATATATAAATAAATACATATATTATTATATATATATATATAAATATATATTTATATTCATACAGAGATAGCAAGAGGAGTTTAGACAGTCATTGGAAAAGAAAAAAGTTAGAAGGAGATATTCAAGGCAAGGTGTTTTGCAGTGATAGATAGTGCTCCTTAACCCGATTTTTGAAAATTGGCAAGCTTTGCACTTGCCTAATGGATAGCGGCAGCGCATTCCATAACCGCACAGCTTGCACAGTAAACGAATGGTCTAAAAACTTACTGGAGTGCACAGGCATCTTAAGTCTCAAGTTTTCTGATGATCGTAAAAACCTTGAATGCGTGTCATGTAGAAAAACAAAACGTTGTTTGAGATAGAAGGGAGTCGAGGGATTAAACAAGATATTGTACAGAAGATAGAGAATGTGAGCATTCCGGCGTGAACGTATAGGTAACCACTTGAGCTTGTTTCGATACTCGGAGACATGGTCATATTTGCGTAATCCAAATATGAACCTGATAAAGAAGTTTTGAAGGCGCTCAAGCTTATTAAGTTGGTTCTCGGTTAAATCGGGATAGCTGACATCGGCATAATCAAGAATGGGGAAGAGAAGGGATTGTACAAGCGCAATTTTAGTGTTGATGGGGAGAAAATTGCGTAGCCTGCGCAAGGACCCCGCCGAAGAAAATGTTTTACGGCTGAGTTCCTGGAGTTGAGGACTCCAGGACAAAGTCTTATCAAACCATAGCCCCAGGTTTTTGATTTTGTCACCAAAAGGGATGGCAGTGCCATCAAAGATCACGTTGGGTACTAGTGACCAATCCACTCTCGAGATCATCCTGGGGCTACCGATGGTAATGGCTTGAGTTTTGTTAGGATTGACGTCAAGTCCATACATTCTACTCCATTCACAAATGCGAACCAGATCGCTATTAATTGTTTCCACAGCTTCCGTCAACCTGTCCGGGGGAGCACAATAATAAATTTGTAAGTCATCTGCATAGAGGTGGTAGGAAGAAGTTATGTTATTGGAAATTGTATTGATAAAAACAGCGAAAAGTAAAGGAGATAAAACGCCGCCCTGCGGTACGCCAGCGGATAATGCACTCCATTCAGAGACATTGTTTTCAATGTTAATACGTTGCCGGCGCCCATACAGGTAACTACGAAACCAGTCAACCACCGATGGAGATATGTTAAGAGAACACAATATACCCAGTAGAACATCGAAATCTACACAATTAAAAGCATTGCTGAAGTCTAGCAATACTAGGGTCGTAAGCTGGCCATCTTCCATACCTGATCTGATGTCCTCCGTAATATGAACCAGGCTCGTAGTTGTACTATGACCAGGACGGAAACCCGATTGGAAAGGATTTAGGAGTAGGTTAGAGGAAAGATAGGTGCTAAGTTGCATATGGACCAGGCGTTCAAGTACTTTCGATAGGAACGGGAGAATGGATATGGGACGATATTCTGAAAAGGAAGATGGGTTACGCTTTTTTGGTATAGGGACAATCTGGGCATCCTTCCATGTGGACGGAAAGATGCCGCTAGTGATGGAAAAATTAAGGATATGACATAGGATAGGGAGTATTACATCCAGGACAGGGAGGATCATATTACGGCTGACACAATCAGTACCCTGCGCATTCGATGTGATCGACAATATGCTCCTCTTAACATCACAAGCAGTGAATTGACTAAAAACAAATGGGGAACAGTCAGGAGTCGAACAAGATGAGAGATAACTAAGTGTATTACATTTCGTGGTATTATCTAACTTTGATGATGCAGAGAAGTGTTGGTTTAGGAGGTTAATATTAATACTATTGGGGACAGGGTTGTGTTGTGGTTTGCCGACCCCCAGCGACTTGAGAAATGTCCAGACCTTGGCTGGATCTCCATTTTCAACGGATTCATGAATGTGTCGGCGTTGTGCATTCCTACACACCTTGCTGCAGTGATTACGTATGGCTACATATTTTTCTCTATTAGCCTCTGAGGGACGACATCTGTACTTCGATTTGGCTGTAGCTTTTTTGTGGAGCAGAGATTTGATGTCGTCAGTAAGCCAAGGCGACGGAAGCTGTTTCACTTTAATTTGACGGAAGGGTGCGTGAGTGTCGTAAAGCTCGATTAATTTCACTGTCAGTATACGCACCTTGTCATCGACGCAATTAGATTCAAAGAGTGAGCTCCAATCAACATTTCCGGCATCCTCGCAAAGCTTAACGACATCCATGTCACGAAAATTACGATGCACAAGGATTTTCGGTTTGGGTTTAGGTGGTCGGATTCGGTAGGATAGGAAAAGTAAATCGTGGTAGGAGAAAGCATCAGCTGGACACTGACCATGTTTGGAGACACGATTTGAAGAGGAGACAAGAATGAGGTCAAGTAAGGAGGGAGTGCAGTTGGGAAAGTGGTGAGTGGCACTGAGAGGAAGGATAGACAGGTTATTGGATTGAACTATAGACTGGAGTGTGGTGGAGCGGGAATCGTTTTTCAGGAGACAAGTGTTAAAATCACCCATGATTATGGTTTGACTGTACATTGGAGTAAAGTTTTCTAAAAGAATCTCAAAAGATGAGAAATAATCGATGCGAGAAGAGGGGCAGTAAAATACACCGAGCAGTATTTTAGAGTGGAGAAGTACAATCTCAAGAAAAAGGTGTTCGCCAACATCATTATGTGATGACGAACTAATAATAGAATAGGGGATGTTATTTTTTAAGTATACGGCAACGCCACCCCCACCTCCCGTAGCCCGATCATTTCGAATGAGCTGATAACCAGGGAGGGAGTATGCAGAGGATGCTAAACATGGTTTAAGCCATGACTCAGAGACCAATATGGCGTGCAGGTTTGTACAGTCAAAACTAGTCAGCATGTCTGGATAATGAGCCGGAATACTCTGGGCATTTATATGGACAACATTAAGATTTCTAAGAGCATCAGAGAAATGAGATGATATTGTTTCAGCGAGAGAAGGAACACTAGCATAACTGGAATCACTGTCAGCTGAAAAAAAATCATCACTATCGACACTGTCGTCGTGTAGCGACATAATAACAATGTGAATGTATAATAATAATATATGACGTAATACTATAAATATACCTCAACAATAATAATATAAATGTGTAAATGTTAAAGTAAAATAATAAATATAATAGCTGTAAAAAACTTAATAAAATAAATAAAACAAAAATAATTATGTGTTAAATAAAAAAATAAAAAAAAAAAAAAGTATAACAAAACGTTCATTGTTCCATCTGCCGGTTGTGGAAACTAAACGTAGCAATCATACAAACGCAAGATGAGAAAAAAAAATTAAAACAATAATGAATAAAAGATAAAATAGCTAGTTCAGGCACAAAGATATTAAATCAAATAAAACTACATAAAAAGGAAATTAAAAGGAAATAAATAAATATTTAGGAATAGTTTAAAAATAATAGCATAATTACATAAATGAAGATAAGAGGAGAAACGAAACGTTAAACGGAAGGAAGGGCAGTGACAGATGACGTTTGACATTTAATGTCTTGTCATTGTCACACACCATGAAGTGCAGATTTGTGTTAATAATATTAGCTTAATTGAAGGTATTAGGAAGTTAGGAAGAAAATTTAAGAAAAATATATGTGTACCTGAACTAGTTACAAAAAGCAGGAGTTTTCCATTATTTCTTGGCAACTGTGCGTTTGGACTTCACAGCAACTGGTACCTCGGGCTTCTTAGGGGCTGAGGTCGACTTTGGCACAAGTTCGCCAATCCTGCTCAGCTCTACCAAGGAGGTGACCCGATACCGCGTGTCATCCGGGCCTTTTATGAAGACTGTACCCTCACGAGTCCAGCATTTGGCGACACCAAACTTCTCCCGTGCGGCCATAAACACGTCGTGCCTAGTCTTCGTGAGGAACTCCGACACTGTGATGCCTGTGCCCTTCAGCTTAGTTTTTGAGAACCAGATCTTGTCACGAACGTCAGAGTCCACCAGCTTCACAAGAATTGGTCTAGGCCGCTTAGGAGAGTGTTTCTTGCCAAGTCGTTGGCAGCGCTTGATGCAGTGATGAGTGAAGTCACCAACGCCTAACTGGTTGGTGACCAATTTAGTGATGGTCTGCTGCACATCCTCGACCCTCTGCTCACTCTCTGCCACACCGTGAAGCAACAAAATCTTCTTTCGCCTCTGCATTTCCATGACATCAACTGTGCGTGCCAATGTGTCAATTTGGGACTGTAGCAGTTTCAGAGCCTGGGTGACAAAGGCACGATATGCTGTGAAGTCAGTTGTTAAGCTGGAGACAGTTGTAGGGGAAGACTTCAGCAGTTGAGCTTCAAATTCTGCCATTCTACTATGAATGCTGATGTTCATCTCATCAAGTGTAGCCTGCATGGTGTCCATTTTGTGCACAGTGGAGATTAAGGACAGGAGATTATTGTAACCGGCAGGTAGAGTGTTCAGTTGATAATTGGGGACATAAACTTTGTAAATAAACTGTGATATTTATTTAAATTAAATAAAACTTTGTGGAGCTAATTATTTGTGACCAACCCTTCTGACTACCCACGTCCAAAAAAAATCTCTATATCAAATCAAATTCATATAGATGAAATATAAATAGTATACGTTACATTGACGTGAATGACGTCACAGCGTCAAAGCGACGAACGATGATGATTAATGTGACGACATGCAACACAATGTGTTTTTTATTAGTTTGTAATTAGGGTTGCTAGATCAATGAGTTTTGAATAATTTCTAACTTTGATGCAAAGATTTTCGCATTTGAAACACATGTACATTTGATTTTCATAAAATGGATCAATTTTTAATTCTTAATTTAATGAGCCTGCGTGTAATACTGCTTATTTAATCGATAAAAGTTCCCGAGTGGGAAAAAATATACGTCCAAAATTTTGCACGGTAATAAATCATATTTTTAAATATACCGAAAAAAGTACATTAACCTTTCTTATAACTGTAAAATATTTATATTGACATCCATATATTAATCCATACTTATTTAAAATTTGTTATGCTTATACAGCTTAACCACTGCACTGACTGCACCCTATTTGATAACATTTCGGCATAAAGACAACCAGAACTAAAATTTAAAGCAACATCGCCCACACAATAAGTACCTACCTAAATATTTTTACCATAATACTTTTCGTACATAAATCACTTTATTTCTAAAAATGCTACTAATTTTTACCTCTAACTCTGGCAACCCAGGTAGCGTGACAGTGTCCCATCGAGATAAACGTTCTATTGAATGTCGTGGTAAACAGCCACGTTAATGCGCACTCAATTACTTGCCAAGTAAATAATACGTTACGCTAATACGGTGTGACGGGATTATATCTGTCAATAGAACTATATCTAACTCCCGGTTTCTGAGTACATTTAGCGGTAGTTTAACTATTTAATAGCGTTTTAAGTCATATAAAAAACAGTTTGAATTGACAAACTAACGCTAAAAGTATTCAGAAACCGGACAGAAGAAACGTTTGAAATTAGGCAAAATATTTTAAAAGATTTACAGGCAGATGTTTTAGAAATTAATTAAGCTATTTTTGATAAACATAAGTAAATGTTATATATAAAATACCCTATTATAAAACAACAAAAAATACAGTGACTTTGATAACCAATTTTTAGTTATCTACATAGAATAATTGCATCAGAGTCGGGTCAGTACTCTCAGTTTCAGTAGCAGACTTTCGAATTTTATATATTTTAAAAAAGCTATTCTTATCACCTCTCATTACTACAGCATGTCTATATTGAAAAAGAGTTTTTGAAGTTTCATAAAGAGTAGACAAAAACCGACTGGCTATCGATAAATTTTGTATGAAAATCTGATCAGCGCCTCTAACGGGCGTCGCAGGAACTATTTTGGCGGTACATTTTAAATGTCAAACTTTCGATATTCCAAAGTACGGACTGTAGAGAATCGTCCTACTGATTGCAAAATCCCGTTGTTAAGTTTCACAATTAACTATCTACATTCGTTAAGCATCGATAATATCGTCGCTCAAAGCACACGACTTCGAACTGAAAATAAAAAACAGTTGACCACTTGTAAAAAGGTTTCAATTAGTCGTTCCAGCTGCTTCGACACAGATAAATAAAATACTTGATACTATTGTTAATTGGAACTAGTAATGTGTTGGAATTAAGGTTCGATTCCTATGTTGGGTAATATAGACTATAGATAAGAAATAAAATCTATTTGTTCTCGTATATCTGCCAGCGATAAAAAAATTAAAAGTACTTATGATCTTTTTCGAACAAACACTATAAATCTGATAGTTTCAAAAAAAATAAATTAGCCCAGCCGTTTGGGAGTAATTTAATGACACACAAACACACATACTTTGCTTGCAAGAGTCTGTACGTCTGTTACGTTTTCACTCTTAATGGGTGTTCTCATTGTTGTACAATTTCTAACCTTTATTTTTATTAAAATCACCTCCTAACAAGCAGAAATGGGTGATAAAAATTTGTACAGGAGCAAAGCAACGAGTCAGGTAGTAAACCTAAATAAACTTACATAAAACCTAAAACAACATCGTACCTAGTCACTTTATCAATTTATTTCCGTCTCAAAAACAAAACATCTACAAAAACCGTAAAACGTAAAGAAAAGCCGTTAAAACATCGACAAACATGTCCCATCCCTAGCGCACCGAGTACGGTTTTAATTGATACCGGTTTTTTGTTCTCTTTAGTGACGTCACTACGGCAAGGAACTTGTCAATTACCGATAGTGCAAGCAGACGGTTTTTATCTTTTACCGGTAAATTGAATTTTTCATGTTAAGTGGGATGGCTATTTTCGGTGAAACGTTGAAAGAGTGGATGAAATTTTTGAATTGTGGATATTTGTGGGGAAAGAGATATTGAAAAATAGTTTTTGGGAAAAACTGTTTTTGTGGTAGATTCATCGGGAGATTGGAGTCGTAAAGAATACTTCTTATTGCAAATTCTGGCTGCAACTCTCATTAATTACAGCTAAGCACATTACTTTTTTAAGTGAAGAGTGTTTTCAAAATGTCTGTATTGAAGGTTTTTCAAAATATTGAAACATTTTGGAAATGTATTTAAATGCTAAACAGTTCACTACCAAATCGTTGTAGCACTCACCCGTTGGTAAGTTGCGTTAAGCAAACCATACCTCTTACAAGCTGTAGATGGGTGACCGTAAAGGTGCTAAAAAACGCAGTCCCGTGTGAGTACTACAATTAATGCATGATTGTTTCAAATATAGATAAAATTACTAATCTGTTAATTTAAAACGGAATCCAAATTTTAATAGTTTAGATACTGTATTTGTATTTAAACTTGAAATCACATCGCGTCGTCATTTCAACATTAATATATCGATATATTTGCAATCAATTTGCCCTATATTACTGGTAAATTATACCGATATTCGGTATATTTGCTAAATTATACCGATTTGAATATGAGTGTTTTGATTACAGGCACGAGTTCGGAATTTGATAATAGTGCGGACATGCGTTTGAGCTGGGATAATTTAAATGAGAACGATCGTTAAATCAGATATTTGATTATTAATCGCGGTCATAAACTGCGCTGCAAATTGCATCTAAAATCGTTCAACCGTTCATGTGTAATTGAGTTACAAACATTTTAACATGAAATAATTTTAACTAGGTTTTGAGTACAATTTCAGCTGTTTTTTCGTTAGTCTTGTATATCATTGCTGTATATTTCATCAAAATCAGTTTATTCATTTATTACTTAAAAAAATGTGACAGACATTTTTTATGATATTCAGTATATGGATATTGAATAAACTTAATAATATAATATGTACATTTCAATTTTAACCAGCGAATGCATGCTGCTCCGCCCGCGTCTTTTTATATTTTTTGATGTCTAATCAGCCGTTTGTTACTATATACTGACAGAATGTCAAACGTGCAATATATTCTATAAATAAAATCAACTCAATACATCATTCGTTACACGTCGGAACTACTAAGTCCCATCTATAACGAAGTTCCGTTACAGCAGGTATTAATTACATGACGTCACTAGCTGTGTGCACATTTTATCTCCCTCTTTCAAGTGAAGTAAAAAAACGAACGTTTTACGCGAACAGTGAGTACCACTACTATTTGTTTTGTTTAATTAGGTTTTAATTAGAATACGTGGTTTTACTTTGCCTGGTTTGAGTAAATAATGTTTTTGAGAGAATTTTTTAGTTTTTATTTATTTTAAACTACATATACATAGATGTATAAAGGCGGACTTAATGCCAAAGGCATTTTCTAAAAATTCTTGGAGTGAGGCAGAGATTAGGTAAATAACTACCTTATTTAATCATGTTCAAAAAGGAAATGTTTTAATAGATATACATTGCAGTGAAGACTGCGTTTGTGTTCAGGGCAGTATTGTGTGACTGTCAATCACAATATCTCAGGTTTGCTCACCAAGTCGGCTAAAATAGTAGTAGGTTTATCCTGTTTTCACTCTTTTTCAATAATTCGGCTTAGGAGAGCTAGCCTTACAACATTTTTTTTAAAAAGACCACTCCCTCACTAAGAATTGCTCTTGTGTCGTGGGAAATTTTACAAACATACAAACAACGGACACAAAGTACGACTAGACCCGAAACAATTATTCGTGGATGGTACAGATATTTATTCCTCTTGGGAATCGAACCACGATATCCCGACGATGCGGTAGTGGCGACCACCTTAACCACTGCACCACGTAGCCCGTCCAATCATAAGGCACATTAAGTGTGATGACAAAATAAAATTTTCTTGAGCCCGTATATAAAGGAAATTCATACTAATATTATAAATGCGAAAGTAACTCTGTCTGTCTGTCTGTTATTCAATCACGCCTAAACTACTGAACCAATGAGCATGAAATTTGTTGGCGGACGAAGTCGCGGGTAAAAATTAGTATCTAATTAAAAAAATCCACAGTAGGTGTAATTGTGTGACTAATACGTTTCTGTTACATTCATTCTGATGCTTCTGATGCATTCGGTGTTGTTTGTTTCGATTCCCACGCGGAGTAAATACAAAGCTATTAGGTTTTTTGTGCGTTCTACTCATAATTGTTTCGAGTTGTAGTGCAATTCATAAAAACACCGAGTATTTATGTTTGTATAGTCACAGATGGTAAAAGATTCGGCTACCGTTCTCGAAATCTTTTCATACATGCATGTTTTTGTATTATCATTATTTAGGAACTTAGTCAACATAGAAACATTTCGAAATTCACACACATTTCGCTGTTTACTATGTTAGCCCATAAAATAGTGGACGAGCCTATTGCCATATACCGGATATGATACGTAATTCTGTTCATGACTTACGCAAAGCTTAATAGCATTTTTTGCGACCTGGAAAGGAACCCGCATTGATATGCAGTCATATACACAACCACCTAGACCACTGAAACAATCAAAAACTATATCAAAACACAATCCTCTAAGTTAATTCTCAGAACACAATACAAAAAAAAAACTCATCACCTAAGAATTTAGGACAAATGAGGACTTAAAATCTTTACAAACTACAACACTAGCGTGTTTGAAACCTTACGAGAACAACTAGTAAGAAACTCGCAGCCACACTGAAAACAATTCCTAATTGAAGCCAGCACTCCTTTTTTACTTGTCACTTCCAATCGGCATTAAAGCGAGTTCCGATCGAGAACTCTTAGTTGCAGCCGTTCGTGTCCAACGAATGTTTTTCACGAGGATTTCAATTAGTAGAGGTAAAACGTAGCCGGTACTACAAATAAAACAGCTCTTTATTTAAGTGCTTGAGTAATAATAAATACGATGCAGGTCAACACTGGTTTTAATGACTGTCTTGTGACTGTTTATCTATAGATGGTGAAGTAAATTGCTGAATCGATTTTGATGAATTTTTTTTTAGTGATAGTTGAAGATATGAGATTAAAGGCTTCTTTTTTACCTTATACTTTTCTTTATGAATGTGCTTAACCAGAAAAGTAATTTTATTTGAAAACACTTTGTTTCGGTAAATGACTGAAATCCATGAAGTCCAAGATTCGACAAGACTCTCAGGTTTAACAATACGTTTGAGTTTTTCTCCAAAAGAAGTCTGAACAACATAACCGGCAAAGGCGCGGTCTTTACAGATCACCAGAATTTTGGTTTCGAAACCAATACACTCTCATTTTCTCAACGGAATTACAAACTCAGCAAAACAATCGATACTCAACAATAAAATTGCCAATGCATTTATTACCGCATCCATACCTTCTCTTCTCAGCGTATCGATATTTCACTTAAGCACTTGTCGATGCGCCATACAGTTCATATCCGGCTGTTTAATGACGACGCGCATTACTCCGGCTATAACCGGTTTTAGCTCGATCCCACCGGATAACGCTCTAAGGGAGTGTCTCATTTTACTATGAGTATAGAAGTTTGGAGAAGGCAGTTTGTTAGTATGATTAATTTATTTGTTTTAATATTTGATAAAAATGTATAATATTTAGTCTTAGGGTTTAGCTATGGTATTTTTCGGTTGTGTATCCGGCTGCTGATTTTGAGGTCTCGGGTTTGATTGCCGGGTCGAGCAAAGTGCTATTGGTCTTTTCTTATTTACATTAGAATACTTTTCCATAGCAGCTCTGAGTTTGGTAACGTGCCCGTTCAATTGCAACACGAGCTCCCGGTTATATAGGACGAACATTGTTAATGGTGAAACGTAGGACTATTCATACACCTCTGCCTACATCTTTAGGTATAACAGGCCTGATATTAGGTATTAATATGTATAGTATATTTGATACTGTACCCTAAGTAGCTAGATAGCTTGTGATGGATAGAAACATAATAGAACATAAGCCACCTAAACCCCTTCCAAACAATCAAAAACGTATTCCTCGCCCCTATTTCCAACTAACCGGTCTACACTAAACAGATTAGGCTGAATATCAAAACCATCAAACATCAACGCAAATTACATTTTATTATTGTATATCAAATAACGTGAAACGAAACGTTTTATAAAACATGGCGGCTTACAAACGTCAGTTACGATACGCGAACGTCTCGCGCCAAAATTGAATTTGGAATTAAGGATTCTTGTTGCTTTATTTTTTTTCTTTTTTTATGGCGATGCTGAGAGTGCGATTTGACAGGTTTGTAGGTGATTTACAGTTTTTTGGCGGGATTTCAATATCTTTTGAAACGAGGTTTAGAGTAACATAAATTACTATTAGGCAGACAAGTTGAGTAAGAATTCTGGGTCTATTTTTAGTAGAATGATTTTGTGGTGTCGTGTTAAGACCTATTCGTTACAGTAGGCTTCCTTCTTCTCTTTATCTAATAAAAGTAAAAAAAAATACTACAACTAGTTTATGACCGCGGCTCCGTCTGCGTGTCCGCGGATATAAACAAAAGAGGCTATGTGCTTCTCCAGGTTTTAACTTAGTATCCTTTCAAATATTTTCCTAATCAATTAGGCAGGTTTGACGTAAAACAATGACGAAACTTACATTATGCTTTTACAGTTAAATTAACTAAAGATAAATAATTTCCAAAAAAATACTCTTAACGGTAAACCACCCAATACAAACCTATAATACCATCAGGCTATCGACCAGAACACATGCCAAATAAAGCTCTCTTACTAAACTAACTGCTGTTACCAAATATTTTTAACATGCCAACATAACAAAAATAAATCAAACATATTTTTAATCTATCCATCCCATCCCTAACATTCAAGTAGTTTCAAGTACTTGCTAAGTGTGTAAGGTTAAGGACACACAACAATAAGTAATATTGCCTTGACGTAACATCACTATTGAGGCTATACAAACTAAAGGCATTCATGTCAAAACAGAACTACTTGTATGTCGAAACGAAATTTCGAGTGAAATTGTTCGTTTATAGTGTTTATTTTCGTAAATAGAGATGCATGATATAAGTACGACTATACCATATACCCACTATCCAACGAATATTATTTGATTTTTTGTCTATTTGGTATATTTAGTTCAAAGTTGAAGCTCTAGGACCATTTAAAAATATGTACCTCTTGTAGCTGAAGTAGAGTTAAAACTTTCTGAGCAAACTGAGCTACACAAATAGTCTATAATCTAACTTACTCTCTCTAACTCTTTGTAATAGCAAAAATGCATGAAAATCATATCTGTAGTTTTCGACACAGACATACAAACGCGTCAAGGGAATTTATTTTGATATAATTGTGCAATAACTGAAGATGTAATTAAAGTGTATTAATATTATAAATGTTAAGTTTTTCATTTCACGCGATAGTTAACCGATACTATCAAATCGATAATTCTCGATTAAGTCATTCGACTATTAATATACCGAAATTAAACATCTATGAATAAACTGAAATTGTAGTAATAAGTTAGTTCTATTTATTTAAACTGACCAGTTATAATTAATTGGTGGATTCAATTGACCGTGTTAGAACATTTAACTGTTAAGTCAATCGAATACGACCAAGTTTCGGTTAAGTTTACACATAGAAATGTGTTCTAGTTATCCGATACTATTTAAGATTTAGTTAGATACTAGCTGACCCGCGCAACTTCGCTTGCGTCACATAAGAGAATCATAATTTTCCCCGTTTTTGTAACATTTTTCATTGGTACTCTGCTCCTATTGGTCGTAGCGTGATGATATATAGCCTATAGCCTTCCTCGATAAATTGGCTATCTAACACTGAAAGAATTGTCGAATCGGACCAGTACTTCCTGAGATTAGCGCGTTCAAACAAACAAACAAACAAACTCTTCAGCTTTATAATATTAGTATAGATGTATCAGCTTAGCCTTTTTTCCAAACTATGTTGGAGTTGGCTTCCAGTCTTACTGGATGCAGCGGAATACCAGTGTTTTACATGGAGCGACTGCCTATCTAACCTCCACAACCCAGTTACCTGGGATATAACACGATACCCTTCAGTAAGATTGGTTGTCAGATTTTCAAGCTTCTGACTTCTGTTTTCGATTGTCAAAGATCTACGAAAATGACTATATGTTTGTAAAAGTCCCCGCGACACAAGATCAACACTGAGTGCGTAAGTTTTCTTTTCTAATATATAAAATAATATTTTCCAGAAATCTATACTTACTAATATTATAAAGCTGAAGAGTTTGTTTGTTTGTGTGTTTGAACGCGCTAATCTCTCGCGATTTGAAAAATTATTTTGGTGTTAGATAGCACATTTATCGAAGAAGGCTATAGGCTATAAATCATCACGCTACGACCAATAAGAGTAGCAATAGACAATGTTACAAAAACGGGGTAAAATTTGACCCATTCTCTCCTATGTGACGCAAGCGAAGTTGCGCGGGTCAGCTAGTAATATTATTATTAAATCGAAACTGCGACTGAACCACCAAACAACTAACCATTAACCCGAGACATAAATTCAGTTAATTCAAAACACATTTAGTACAATATTCGCTGCGTCCATCACGATAGCGATTTACCTTCAACTAACACAGCCTATAAATAATGTTCCAATAGAATGATTTACACGATTCCCTACCGAAAGGGATTAACCGCCACTGGAGGTATAAACAAGATGAATGGAAGCAGCGAAAGGGTTACGTCTGATTTGTTCTGAGGTTGCCCTATGATGGACAGTTTTGGGTTAAGGGAAGTATTTATTGGATTGTTTGTAATATTGGAGGTTTTAAGTGAGAAGCAATCGAATTACAATCTACATAGTTTGTTATAGGTAAGTCTGGAAACTAGAACATCTAAAGTATAATAGAAAACGGGAATTAACGTAAACACGCATTTTATCTTGAAATGCCTAACGTTTCGGCTTCAGGCTGACTAGACTAGACTGTTTCAGCCTGCGACTAAAGCGAGTACGAGGTACGAGGACTATTTTTTATGTACGTTCATTGTTTGCTCCGTCACCTTGGAATGTATTTTTCAAAAGAATAATTATAATTGAACTAATAATGTCTTATGAAATTGGCTAGATTTGCAGCAGAACAAAACAAAAATACGCTTTTATAATAATAATAATAATAAGCCCGCAGGGCACCTTGAGGCGAGGTGACGGGGAGTAGCGACCCCGCGGTACCTGAGTGCTCCAGGGGGAAGTCACCCTTCCTCATCTCCGGCTTGCCTTAGTTGGCTGGTCGGAGTGAAAACTGACGAGGAAGCGGTCCCCCGCCTCTGGCTTGCCTTCATTGGCCGTCCAGAGTGGAGTCGCGAGAGCAGAGATCCCACTCTGTTCGGAGGACGGATGCTGAGCGTAAGTGGCTAGTGGGCCAGTGATGCCGGACCCTCAGGGAGCAAGTGATCTGAGTTTAACGTCCAGCGAGGCCTCTCCGTCCTTCAGCCACTCACGTCCCTGTTGCCCCCTTGTTGCATTCTGAGCGACTAGTTTGGGGGGCCCAGTTTGTGAGTTGGCAAGTCTCCGCCTGCCATTTATACGTGTTTTACATTGTTATAGGCAGGCGCCATAGTCCCCGTAGATACATAGTTTTCCAGTCCATCAGCACCCCATCCCCATAGCCCGAGTAGTTTTTTCCCATTAGTTTTGCCATAGTTCCGCACAGTCCGGTGATTGTCCTTGGGTGCATTTTATAGTGTAAACAGGGATAATCACCGGATTGTGACACCACACATTATTGATAGATTAAAGCTGTCTAAAAAGGGCCTCTACGTGTTGGCTTCGGCCCCACGCATGCCTTCCAAATGTCCGGGACTCCATAGTCCCGAGATATACAAAAGACATACATAATAATAATAATAAAGGAGGATGGGAAACAAATGTATGGAATCTGGGCCCACCCCTCAATAGTAACATATGATATACCGTTGGATAGGCCTTTTTAGCGGAACATTATTTACTAACTAAACTATGGTCAAATGTTAGTACTTTCGGAGCTACGATGTCTTAAAGTCGTCTCAGATTACATATTATTTATAAGGTAAAATAGTAATGATACTAATAATACATGTATTTTACTTTAAAACAAGATTTATTATTCGTCTTCTTCATCAATAAGAATGACATCATTTAAGAAAAACGCGGGGCCCACGAATGGTTGATATCTTCCAACTCCTAGGTACCAAATCAAAGATATGATGTGAGCGCACGATCCCACAGTTCGCCGTCCGGTCAAGCAAGTGCAATAATATTGTGTTATCGCGTTTCTTTCAACTTGGTTTCGATCAATTAATATATAGCAATAATATGTTCTTGCTCTTACGTGGCGTGATTGTATCCTTCCACGTAGCAACCACACATTGTCTGCGGTTATATTATATTCCATTAGGTCGTGCAATTCGTTTTCTCTGTAGGTTTCTATGACATATAAACCGTCTCGAAGATGTTCACTACAATATGACTTCGCTAACTTCATGTGGTAAGAACCTAAAGCAATGAACATGATGTCGTCTTCTGTTATTTGAGGGAAATCCTGAACTTGTTGATTTGCATCTATTCGTTCAAAGTTGACTCTGCGTCTGTTGATATTATTCCCTTCCACGTAGTTAGATAGGAGGTTGTCGTTGGAGGTGATATAATAGGTAGTATAACTCCGAAAGTACTGACTTTTAACGTTAGTCGTAATACTAAGTTCTATTCTGCATGAAAATACCTATTCATTCATATGTATCTCACTTCTATTGAGAGGTGGGCCCACCATTACCCATTGTCCTTTGTAATAATTAATAATTAATTAATTAATAATCTTGTTGCATTTTCAGCGACTAGTTTAGGGGGCCCAGTTTGTGAGTTGGCAAGTCTCCGTCTGCCACTTTTACATGTTTTTAACATAGTTATCGGCAGGCGCCATAGTTCCCGTAATTTCCTAGTTTCCCGGTCCATAAGCACCTCATCCAATAGCCCAAGTAGTTTTTCCCTTTAGTTTTGCCATAGTCCCACACAGTCCGGTGACTGTCCTTGGATGCACTTTATAGTGTAGACAGGGATAGTCACCGGATTGTGACACCTTACATACTTTTTGAATATTAAAGCTGTCTAAATGGGCCTCTACGTGTTGGCTTCGGCCCCACGCACGCCTTTTAAAAGTCCGGGACTCTATAGTCCCGAGATAATGAACAGACATACAAAATAATAATAATAATATATTTATTTCAGACCATGTCCATAAAAATTAAGTACAGTGCTAAAGGATAAACTTAATCTAGGTAGCTACAGAACTATCTGACTAATACACTCATAAACGCTTTCATAACGCCAGAGTCATATTTTTCAGCAATGACTTTCAGGATGCTATTGGTGCTGTCCCGCACTCTCCTTAATAAGGAAGCGACCCTTTTCCGAATAATGGCATGGAAGCCATCAACTCTAGATTCTACAAACATGTTGGAGGCACTACAGAATCGGGGCAGCCCCAACAGCATCCTGAACCCGTTGTTGTACTGGACTCTTAATGCATTATATGACCTCTGAGTATACCTGACCCATAGACTGCTCGTGTAGAAAGTCTGACAGTAAGCTTTGAAAAGTGTTATTTTCGCTTCTTTACTACACCGAGCAAATCTACGGGCCAGCATGTTACTCCTTACTGCCATTGCTCTGCGTTCTCATTCAATGTCCACATTGTTCGCTTTGAATTCCATCATTCTAATACGGTGAGTGGGTGGTACGGTATCTAAAACGACAGGTGGGAGAACAGGCTCAGATCCTTTGGGCCTTACACACTCTTAACTCCGGACACTAAGAATTTCTTATCAAAAAAGCTGTGGAGTAACGTTCTGGCCCGATTCCAACCAGAAATCTGAACAGTCACAAAACGATATGCAGCAGAGACGCGTAACTAAAATGTTCTAATGTGTTTGGACCTCTAGGGGTTAAGATTTGAAAGTAATGTATTGCTTGTACAGTTTCGGGTTAACAGAGTGAACTGTTATTTTGAGTTTCAGAGTATGTTTGTGTCTAAACAACATGGAGAGCTTTTAAAAACGTGCGATTTTACTTTTGGGAATGTGGTTGAAACAAATAGGTGTTGGTGTAAACTTTTTATATAGATTTTCTGCGTATCATACTAGTATTGCCAAAAAGTATAGGCAGGGGTTAGAAATAATCATGTTTCACTGACTAAAGTATCTATTGATAAATTAATAGTATGTGTTTATATTAATTTCTTGTGGAAAAAGGAAAGGTTTGCTGTCTCATATTAACATATTACCATACTTAAAGCTACCGTTTTGATGAGCAATCAGAATGGGTTGAAAATACTATGATCAACTCGAAAATAGAACCGAGAACCCAATAAGCCACCTTAAAACAGAAAAAATATAAGTAAATAAAACATTTATATACATATATACTTTAAAAAAGTAAAGTATACCTAAACTTTGTTCCGAATGAAACCCCTTATTTTAGTCTAGCTAAAGACTAAAGAAAACCACTCTATCTAAACCATATCAAAACACATAAACAAACAGCACTAACAAGCTCCGTAAACCCTTTTGATAAAAACTTATAAATGCTAAAGGAACAAACAGCTCTGCTTATTACAATGTAACTGTTATAGCGTGAACTAGTTGGAACTTTCTAGAACCGCATTGTGTTCGCAACGCTTTGAAATCGAAGAAATGCAAAGATACATTTTATGGAGCGATGTACGGTTTAATGCTGGCTTTTGCATGAAAATATACATATGTAGGATTTTATAAAGACTTGTGCAAGTTCAGTGCCTAGATTTAAATGTTTTTCTCGTTTAGTGAAAAGCTAGGAAAAGTTTTCAAGAAACAAATGCCCTATAATATTTTTCAACACACTTTTGTTTCATTAATTGATTTAATTACACAATAATCTTAATAGAATAAAAATAGCAAAAAAATCCATGTTGTTTAAAAAACTTGAACTGAAAAACTTAAGTGTTCTTTGTGATATTATAAAGATGTATTTTATATATTATAGGAGCTCGTGGCTTAGTTTACAACAGCCGCACGGATCGATCTCTGAGGTTAAGCTACGCTTGCCGAGGTTTTTCCGTGGATGGGTGACCATCTTATACATATCGAGTTCCTCCGTGTTTCGGAAGGCACGTTAAATTGTGGGTCCCGGCTGTCATTTTCGAAGATCTTTGACAGTCGTTAACAGTAGTCAGAAGCTTGAAAGTCTGACAACCAGTCTTACCGAAGGGTATCGTGTTAATACCTAAGTAACTGGGTTGTGGAGGTCAGATAGGCAGTCGCTCCATGTAAAACGCTGGTATCCAGCTGCATCCGGTGAGACTGGAAGCCGACTCCAACATAGTTTGGAACAAAGGCTAAGCGAATATATTTTATATATTACTAGCAAGGAGAATACTTCTTCCAAATTCTTAAAATTTCGCATTTTACTGCGTTATTCGTATTTTTTTACCAAATAGAAGCTCAAAAAAACTTCAGATGTTGTAGATCGCAGTTACTAACTAACATAAACGAAAACTTCCACGTCAGTATACAGCATAATAATATCAAAAGTCAAAAGCAACAGTAAACTAATATTAATCGAACGAAAAACCTATAATCTTTACCAATTTCGGCAAAAGCCTTTCACGTAAAAATGGCGCTCGGCATCACTCAACATGAGATTCAAAGCGATCTCAAAATGTTAGAGCGTATGTAATCAGATCCACGTTTGATCGGTCGACCACGACGGCCGGCTTATTGCCTAATAACTTTGCTACTATTTGCCGATATTTTATGAGTTTTTTGAACGATATAATAGTTTTATTGTGGCTTTTTGTATCGAATTTGACGTTAAATGTGATTTTTATTATGTGATTACTATTATTTCAGATTCTTTGAACAGTTTTAATACTGATTCTGTTATTGCCATACTGCGTTATTCCTCTGCTAAGCAAAGCTCTCCCCATGATCTCCCTTTTAGTACTATTTGGACCTTTCTTAGCTTATGACTATCTGTCAGATAACATATCTTTTAAATAAGGTGACAGAAAAAATATAAAAAACAATTACATCAGATAGGTAAGTTAATTCATAGATATCCAGAAATAGGAAAACTAACCTTAACCATTTTTTTACTGCTTATCCTAATTATATTATGGTTAGCTCATACCAAACCACAAAGATTTGTATATGAAGACTTGAAACCTTGAAAACCACGGTTTAGTCGTCAAGCAATCTTTATTATATTTTTAACAGTATAAGTAAAATTTTCTTCCAATAATCCATTAAGCAAAATGTAGTTTGACGACTCAATTATAATCATAATTATTTCAACAAAACATATTCACAGCTTAACACGACATCTTCCACTAAATTTTGCGAACAGCTACTATTTCTACGAACCACTCTAAAACTGAAAGGTGTTATACAAATACCCACCCATATAACGTCTGCCGTATAATCACGAATTTGAATCCCAAATTACTAAAATTCCACCTAAAAGGGAATTAATGAATGGATAGCAAATCAGTTGAAACCTTCACTGCAATTGTTTTAAATTATATCGTTATTTATTCAGTAGGTTATACATATGTATATACAGATACATAAATTCATAGTATACCTAGTGCCCAAAAGGTTAGTAAAAGGCAACATGAATCTATTTAATAGAAACATAAAGTATAACGCCTTTAACCCAGAGGGGTAGGCAGAGACCAAAGAAAGACACTTAGTACAATCCGTCACACAAGACCGCAGGTTACGAATATTACTTACTCACTGATTACTAATGATAAAGCTATTTCCAAAATTATGTTTATAACCTTTGAACAAGATATCTATCTTTTTAAATATACTATGACCCTGGGTCTTTAACTAATTCATATGCAAAATTCCAAGAGTACGCTTTTGACAACATGTCATTTCCTTCTGTTCTCAGATTCAAAATATAAAAATAAATAAATTCTAAAAATTTCATCATCAAGCTTTTTAGAAATGGCTGGACTTATATGTATAAGATATTTGCAATATTCTAAAGTTATCATAAAATATGGACAGACGCTGAACTATCAAGTACTGACACTATATTCTCGTGAAACTAACGTTTGGCTTAAATACCGTTGTGGACACTAAAACTTCGACTACTCACGCCAAAGGTGATAGTTTGTACCGTAAGTGAAACTAACTATGAATACACTAGTACTAACGCGATCTAACAGTATGTTACCTTAGTTTAAGTTTGATGACCGTATTAAATAATATTTCACGATGCTACATTACCACTAATTGATAAAGGCTATTTTAATTGCAAGAAAATAATAAGGAAATTGCAAGAAATTAATATTAAAACTACAATAAAGTTTGTCTACCCGAGCGAAGTCGGGACGGGCCGCTAGTCGTCAATATTAATTTATGGCGTGTGTAAAATGCTTTTTTTTATTTTTACATAATATATGTATCATGATGCCTTCTTCCCATAGAAGTAGGCAGAGACCAGAGAACGCCACTTAGAACGATCTTTACAAACTTCCTTCGCTTCATTCACATCCATACATCTTGTCATACAGGAACGCCGGTTACGAGTACACACCTGACTTTTTTCTCAAAATAATAATAAAAAACACGTTGTTATTAATCTAAGTGTAACAGTAGCTTGTCTTAAGTCGTAAAGCCTGAGGCTGAATTACGGACAACGCAAATTTTCACCGTAAAATGTAATACGCGGAGTAAAAAGTGTAATATTATTTGTCTTAATTTTAAGCACAAATGACCTCCAAAATTACGTAACACAATCAACGAGATGGAGTGTTTAAATGATCTTGGAAACATTGAAAGAACTTATTCTACAAAATATGGTGATCGTAGCGCGATACTCTACAGTCGGTACTATGTATGTATTAATGAGAGTTTGACGTACAAAATATTTCGTAAAATAGTTCCTACGGTATCCGTTAGAGGCGCTGATCAGAATTTTACATAAAATTTCTCAATAGCTAGCCGGTTGTCGATAGTAGTAAAGATAATAGCGCTACTGCGGACAGCAAAATGATCACGAACCTACAAATAAGTAGAATACACTAATAGATCATCCACATACAACTACCAATAAATAGCCCAAAACCGAAATACCTCTCCCAAACTCGAATCGTCGACAAACTATTCCTGTTCAGTGCGCGAACAAGCGTTCTCTTAAAGACCCTGGGGCTAAATCACAGAACGCACTTACAGTCCTAATCCATTATTGTTCAAACAATACATGGTTGTAACTCAAGGCTATTTCCAACTTGTGAACGAGGGAATTCACGCGATCTTGTCTCTTCTGTTTAAGACTAAGTTATATCTGTGATGTCGTTTGGTTTCTCTTTATGCTTCAATCTTGGAAAGACATTTTCTTTAGAAATAGTTTTGTTGTAAGCCAATAACTGTATCACTGCCAAGCACGAACTGATGAGAAAATTACTTGGTCAGAATTTGCTACGCTGGTTAAGTGGCGATTAAGAACTACGAAGGACTGATTATAAAACTCTAAAGCATGGGCAGTTCCTTCTCGTTACGTTTATGTCTTATACATATAAATATTTACTTACATATAAAATAAAATCAATCACCGAAATGTGCATAACTTTTAAACCCCTCTTTTTTTAAATATATTTGTAATAGTCCGAACAACGTTGTTAAGGGATCGACCGATCAAAATTTTCACGGGCAATTAATTCAACGGGCTAGAATTGTACATACTCTTCCCAAACAAAGTCGGGCCAAACCGCTGTAAATACATAACGCATCTATTAACTACATTTGCCATCGTCACACGAAAGCTGTAATGATCATCTCGTATTACAGTTTAAAAGCACAAAAACAAGACGTAATACTACATTTTGTCTATTTGTAAACACATATTGATCACTTGGCGTGACATGTGTGCCGCGATGACCCCAAATACCGTCGATGCCAGTCGTAGAAGCGCTGTGTGTTGTTTGTTCGGGACTCCTTGAGAGACCGTGTCGATAGTGGCACTCATATTTATGTAGGTTTATTTAATACTACAGCATTTTTTTTTTCTCCTAAACAGACAACTTCCACACAAAGAATTGCTCTTGTGTCAAGGGGACTTTTATAAACATATAATCTACGGACAGAAAGTACAACCAGACCCGAAGCAACTATTTGTGATCGCACAAATAATTGTCCCGGGTGAGAAACGAACCCACGGCCTTCCAAAGCAATGGTAGTGGCGTGGTGATAATTTTAACAACTGCGCCACGGAGGCCGTCAACTAATTCAATGTTGAAGAGAACTTTGAAACATACAAAAAAAACGTAGTCTTTTTTGAGAACATGTTGTGGGCAGACTTTATTGCAAAATCTTTTTTGCATTCTTAATTGAGAATAAGGCAAACGTGAAATAAAGCAAACATAAAAATTTTCATAAAGTTACATTGTTCCATATCTCTGTATCCAATTTTTACCAATAAAACCGGGAAAACATGACGTTTAAAAAACGCAACTAACGAATCAAAAGGTTTATGGCATATCACTGAATAAACTGTATGCTTTCAGCAAGCTTCGATCCGTTGCTTAAAAACGGCATCACGTATCCTCCAAAGATTTCGAACAAAATCCAGCAAAAGCAGAATCTATTTGCAAAATTCACACGATACCTTTTCAAAATCTACACGCATACGTGCATCTGCATTTTACACTTGAAAAAGACAGTATTTTATATTCCGAACCATATTTTCAGAGATCCGTCGATGTAGCTGCTTCAATTGGGTCGAATGTGAGGTACGCAGCGAGAGGAGGTCTTCTGAACCTTTATACTGCAAGGAGATTTTTATTTGGCACTTTGCCCGCCAATGTTTACTTGATAAATACTTATCAAAGCTATTCATATATTGTGCAACACTTAGTTTTTATTGGCAGGACTATGAATAGCAATTGAGTTGCTCGGTTTTATTGTATGGACTATACATTTTGTTTTAGTATGTTTTACAAGATAGTTTCTTGTCGATAACTTGTTTGGGACAGATTTAACCAAAATTGGATTTCGTTGAAGGATGCTTATTGGTTCAATAGGTCCTTGGAAGTATTACGTACAAACGTTGTTCCTTGCCACATTACATGTATATTTTTATGAACTTTTTATTACTTCTATGATTTAAATGGCGGTATGCGACTACCGATCACAAGGTCTCTGTTTCGACTCCCAGGTCGAACAAAATTTTAATAATAATATTTTTGTTTTTCTTTTGAAACGTTGTTATGGCGATTCAAAGTTTAGTTACGTACTGCAAAAGCATGAACCATGAATCCTGGGTCTATTTTCCTATCTTTAACTTCACATCCATATTTAAGAAAATTTATAAAATATTTCGATTTTAAGTCACATTCGTTTAAAGAATGAAATATAGTAGTTTAAAGCTGCAGCGACCCGTGAGTTTAAAACTTGATCCTCTGCCAGCACGTTATGGGAGAGACTTGAATAACCTCAAATCAGCCACGTGTGAGGCCAAGCTAGTTGCCACGCTATAACTATTATACAGACGGTTGACAAATTCTACACTCGGTTTAGATACAAACATGTTTTGGTTTGTTTAGTCATGACAATAAAAAAAAAAGATATTTTTTGGATAATTTGTTTTTTTAGTCCAATTCTGTGTCTTACTGCTGAGTTAAAGCATCTACGACTACCAGACTCCTCTGTCATTCCTTGCTTTCAAGTTTATTCATACGAAAAGACTTTTTCCCCGACCTAATATTTACAATACCTTAAAAAATGTATAACTAAAACTTACCTCGAAAACTACTCTATCTATTTTTGGGAACCGCATGAAAATCTGATCAGAAAAATTACAGTTTATTGCGCACATACAGAGGCAGACGCGACAAGGAAGTTTATTTCATAATATATTGTGAAGTATTGATAATCTTATACTATAAGGACATCTAAGTTTGCCAACAAGTGCTTGCCATGAATACGTAACGAGAGCAATGTTATGAACGATATTAAAACTAAATATTTAGAGCATCCACTTTGAATGCACTCTGCACAGCATTGAATTAATGATGAATAAAAGCCTGCGTAATTGAAAGGAATAGCTGTAACTGAAAAATATGGCTATGTAATATATGAGGAGGAGTGTTATGATTGTTGAAATTTATCACATGTTAATTTTTCAATAGAAGATAGAGATAGTAGGAAAAATATTTAAAAAGTCAACTCTCTCCCTACCCCTATGGGAAGAAGTCGTGATTTTGTGTATGTTTATATGGACCGTCTTATTTAAAATATGAGTTACACGTTTCACTTTAGATTGAAAGTTGAATTTAATAATAATCTGGACTAATTTTTAATCAAATAGTGGACATATTTCCTGGGACAGCCGAGTGTGTTTTGAACGGCAAAACTTTATACAGAGGTAGAATAATTATAATTTTTCTACTACCTAATCTATCAAATATATTGTGAACTGCCTCGTGATCTGTTCTTGAGATCTAGGGCGAGATTCGATTCTCGCATTTAGGCGAAAGCTCTTTCTAATTACTATTACAATATTCTCAATAGTAGCTCATAGGTTGATAGTCTGTACAGCAGTAGGCTTTTACAATGCGCTTACTAGTAAATAGCAAAATGTAGCTGTATTTCACAACTCTGCCTACCCTTTCAAATATCTGGCTCCAAAATCTGTCAAAGACACATTCATCTCTATATTGTGTGTACCAGTTTATCACTAACCCACCTTTTATGGGGGTCGGCAGTGATCTATATTCCGTTTACTATTCCATAGACTAGCTATAAGCCCGTTGCATTATGTATTTTCTTATCCCAAACCATAAAAATTGCGCCTCTATAAAAATTCGTAGAGGACACACTGTAAGCGGTATAGTTATACTACGATATTTTTTCTTGTTACTTAGCTATATGGCCATAAAAGTTTAAAGTAAACATTGACGTATTCATTTCGTTCTAATATGAATTATCAAAGCATTTTTATTGCTTATTTTCTGTTTTGTTAGTGTGTGTGTTAGTTAAGTACCACATTTTTTTGAGAAAATGCTCAACTCATAGATTACACTTACATATTGGATTTGAAACAACACCGACCTTCATATTGAAGCCAAGACCTCATAGTGTGAAAAAAAAAAACCTTTTTATTCTAACCACGGAATTGAACTGAGGACCTCGAGTTTGTTGGTGTGATAAATACTAGCCCTCGGACTAACAAGCCATGTTACTTTATATTCATACATAATAACAATACATCTTTCTTTTTTTGTAAAAACTTTTCAGAGTGAAATCAGGTCTCTGTTGTAATACTACTGTGGTGTCAATGTACCCACATAAAATATGGGCTTTGTCAATTTGGCGATTCTCAATAATGTAGTCTCTTTGAGGTCATGAGCTGACTTCGCTTAAAGGATGTTGTGCTGATTTATGGCAATATATGATCCAAAATAATGTGAAAGTTTTACAATTATGTTATAGGAAACAAATATGTTTAATATGGAATTGAATAAAAAATAGTGTTGTAAATCCTAATCGGGACGACTTTAAAGGTAGGTTCTTATAATTTTTTTGTAAATTATAAAAATATTTTTATCCGTTTGGGAATCAAACCTACACTACTTGGCTTAATGCGACCTTTTTAACCACAGGGTACTAAGTTACAAAGCGGTAATAAAAAAAAACATATTTAAGACTCATAAAAAATATTATTATAAACCTAATTTAACAAAACGTAACTTCCATTGTATATTTTTTCAAAATAAATAAAGATGAAAATCAAAAAGATTTATTATAAATGATCACAATATTCTGTGTCATCAATCATTTATCATTGGTCTCGTGTCCAAAGATTTTACGTGAAAAAGGGAAAATTCTGTGAAAAATTAAAACGTAAGAAAAACCTTCTTTTTTCAGCAAAACACATAAATCTAACTTTGGTAGTAATATTGTTTACTAGGCTTTCATTTTGGTTTTATTTGTATCGAAAGAAACTTTATTTTTTTAGTTTCACTATTATTTCTAGGCTTATTGTTATAACCGACTTAAAAAAGAGGGGTCACAGTTTTTCAAAATATTCTACTAATTTTACTGTTAAACCTAGTCCTACTACATACATGTATTCCCGTACACTATTATATTGAAAAGTAAAATGTCTTAATGATGAAATAAAAAAAATATTGTTTCTCTCTCAGGCAAAAATTATTGAACAAATTTAAGTGAAATTTACATACATATGATATACTCTTTCACGTATTAATTAACTTGAATATAATTTCGCATACAATTATTACTTTAATTCTTTAGTCCTTGCCTACCCCTACAAGAAAAGGCGTTATTTTATGTATGCATAGTTTATAGCTTGTATTAACCAATGGGTTTTTATACCCGATTTTTTTTAAGTAAGTGAATTCAGGGCCAAACGCCAGTATACATATAATTCCGCTGTATACTAAGGTTTACACCCCTTAATTGGGTTTCACGTAAATCTTAGCGACACAATAGGAAGGCCAGATTGTCCTACGGGATTATCCCATGGGTGAATCGGGTCAATTCAGAGGTACCGAGTGTCGGGTCAAAATGACCCTTGTTTGATTGCAAAATACCCAGGATTTGTTATAAATAAATCAAGGAAAATAGAATTAAATATTTTTGAAATTTTAAGCTAGCAGCTTCTACTTGTCTTGCTATTCGTTGCAGTAAATTTATTTAATCGGAGTTATATTAATCGTTTTCATGAACGTAAAAACCATCCTATGTGCAAACTTGTTTCCTTGACCATTAGTGCGAGTGAGTACTTAAATCCATGACAGACAGACTTAAAAAAGGGTGCAAACTGAAACCAAACTTTTTTACCTATACACGCTAATGTGTGTATAGGTAAAAAAGTTTGGTTTCAGTTCAAACAAATACAATACAAAGAGCTCGTATGGTATAATTAATAATAATTAATTATAAATATGTGGCGATGTCATTCGGCATAACTTATTTAAACGCTCTTTTTGAGGAATCTATCGATTCATTAATGATATATGTATATTTTTAATGGCTAGCAATGTACAAAACACATAATTACCATACAGCAGTACATAAAATAATTGAGTTTGTTTCAGTAATGATAAGCTCTGAAACTAGGACTGGCGTTAGGAAGTAATCAGATAATGTTGAGCCTGGTTCATAATGAGTACGCTGCGTACACTAACGCACTGGGGGGAAAAACGCTGCGGTTTAAACGCACGACGTTTTGGGAGAAAATTAGTAATGGAGTACATTAAGTAATAGGTAAAAAACAATGATTACTGAAAAGGTGGATGTGTTACAAACGCGAATTAGGAAAAAATAGTAATTTCTTATTTTTTGCCTTTCTCTATGGTGTCATGACGTGCTTAAAACTTTACAAATATGTAAATTTAAGTTAAGTAGTATTTTTTATAAATAAGGCATTAAAATCTTTGAATTTGATTTGGAGCAATTGTAATACGGTGATTTGACTTTACGTGCAAAAATAACGTAGAAGTTTGTAAACGTATAATTACATTTACCAGCCAAAAAAAATCTTTTGGTCGCCTCATTACCTTTATACATATATTTGCGGTAACTACTGCTGTGCTAAAATACAATAAATATACAGATCCATAAACATTTCTACTTATCCCTTTTGCTAAGTTTTCAAGCATTTAAGTTATTTCACAACCATTATCTCACAATCGCAGCAGTTCTCCCCGCTAGTGCGTACACCACAGAGTCAGTGATTCGCTAAATTCACTAATTTCATCCGACGCTTTGTTCCACGAAAATAATTGTAAACAAAGGCACATCCATTAACTGTGTGATTATGTAACGCGATCAGTATAACGCTTACCTTTGAAGTTATAACACGTATAATAGGTTTCACAAGAATGTATAACTATTCGTAGTGGTTTTGATTAAAATCGTTAATTACTTGTGTAGTTACAAACATATCAATTAGTGAATAATTAAATTTATAAACGTTGTGTAATATTTTTTATTTATTTATATTACGCCTGCTATATCCAAGTTTGAAGAAAAGAGTAGTAAGAAATACAGCCATATTTCGCCATTTTACGGAGTCAGGGAGCAAGCTTATGGCAACATAATGGGCACCTATAAAAAAATTTAGTCGAATTGAGAACCTCATCCTTTCTTCTAAATTCAATTAAGTTTAATTTTCCTTTAAGTTAACATATATAAAATGTTAGTTAAAACTTTACCATCATACATGTGTACGAAAGTTTAAAGAAAAGCAATACAATCTTATTATACCACAAAATTAAATACAACAAAAAACGACCCCAAGAAACTCTACCTAGAGTACAAACGACTCTACCAACTTTGTACAGTCGCCCTCCTTGCAATATAATTACTTATCTTACCATAGCCCTTATTTGCGAGGCTTATAAAGTAGGCAAACACTTTTTTCAACTGAAAACGCAATCCATTCGGTAAATTAAGCAAACTTCCGGTAGAGTGGCGAAATTAAACTTTTTTCCCCACTGTCCGTTATTTTAATGTGAAGCGATGCTTGAAAACTTCTATTTTATGTAGAGTTCGCTCTATGTTTGCTTTTCTATGTATTTTTAGGAGCAGGTATAATTGTGGTTTGTGGATTGAATAACATTGTGCTGAAGCCCCATTTTTGAAAAGTTTTTTGAGTGGTTTAGGAAATACATTAAAAACGTGAGATTTTGAGTAACTGATTTTTTGTAAAGTGTTGGTCAGTTGTTGACAAAAAATGTATTCCTTCCTTATTTCTCTCCCTGCTAGTTCTAAGCACCATTTTAGAGTGAGAGGAGAATTAAGTATGTCAACAGAAATTTTCAAACCTTAAAGATTGGTTACGAGTAGGTGCATTCCCCTTCTTTTCATCGTCATGCAAATCATTTCAGTAAAAAAAAATATAAATTTTAAAGTATGTTTTAGATAGACGAGGATTTTCTTTATAATAAAACATTTAACCAGAACACTCGATAAAACAAATCAATCTACCATTTAACAAATTCACTGCCACCAAGTTTTTAAGATAATTTGTTTTCGACTAGGTACTTGTAATCCTAGTAATCCATCTACGTCGATCGCCCCCCTTGACAATACTTAACAAAACACTGTTGTTTCAAACACGAAGAAAACTTAGTTTTTACAATTGTAATTAAATTTAAAGCCAGACTGGTCCATGGGGAAACTCTGAAATTCAAATTAAGCAAAAAAAAACTTGTTAACGCAACAACAATTTCGAGTAATTCGGCCTTTTTGAAAAGTTTTTTTTGTGAGCTTTTTTTAAATTGTAGCTTTTTAATTGATGACGGTTTGTAAGACTTTTTTGCTGAAGATTTTATGTCACTTAGGATTGAGTTGATTTTTTAAATAAATATCGCGCCTTATTTAGTCGGAGGTGTAGGCAGAGGTGTATAAACTATAACACTTTTCGTCATTAACAATGTTAGTCCCATGTAATAGGGGACAAATCTACTGCCAATTACTGGACACGATAGCAAACTCCGGGCTACTATTGAGAAATATTCCTACAAATTAGAAAATACAAATAGTTTGTCCTACCCATTTTCTAAGCAATTTATTTATATCTAGCTGAGCCGCGCAACTTCGCTTGCGTCACGTAAGAGAGAATGGGTCATAATTTGTCCCGTTTTTGTAACATTTTTTACTGGTACTCTGCTCCTTTAAGTCGTAGCGTGATGATATATAGCCTATATGCATCTTCGATAAATGGGCTATCTAACACTGAAAGAATTTTTCAAATCGGACCAGTAGTTCCTGAGATTAGCGCGTTCAAACCAAGAAACAAACTCTTCAGCTTTATAATATTAGTATAGATATATCCGTTTATTAAAGTACTAAATTCTTCTTCACAATATAACAAACATAAATAGTGGCTGCACGAGTGAACGGAACCACACGCGGTGCATATCGTAACGAATATTTTACTAATGCAATACTCGTGCATAAAATATCTTTGTCCTGTTGTGAATTCAATTCTTTCTGCAAAGTCAAATATTTATTTTACAAGTGAATCTTCTGCTTAATAACTTTAGCAGTATCGTGCTTGATAATAGTAAAATAAGGGCAATATTGCCCTTACGCTAGACATCAGTTTCCTCCCGTAAAGAGACACAATACTTAAACCCACCACATTGGCCAAATGCGACAAAATGTCAGCAATATTTCAATAAATCAAAAACCAGTACTTAATTACATGTTTTACATGAAAAATACGATGGCTGTAGCATATATTTCCCTGTATATGCGGGTGTCATTAGTTCAAATTCTACATAGAACAAACATTTGAGTAATCTAAAATAATTGGATATTATTTTTCGTATACAATTTATTTGTTTGTAGAAATTGGGCAAACTAAAACTTAGTGCGGGAGTTGTATTTTTAAATAGAAAGATATTATGTCGTTTTCTGTCTTAAGGTACCTTCTAGTTTACAATTTCCATATACATAACACAATCTGAACAGTTGGTGGCGCCCCCTAGCGGATAATTAAATTAGCCGTTGTATTGGTAACCCGATAGTGTTGGATTAGCAATTATAATGCACGCTCATACTAGATCACCCTTCGTCAAATTACGGGTCCAAGGGTACTTGGCTTGAAGAGGGTTGCTGCCTTTTACTATGTCTGGTAGGTAGTGGGGAATTTGTTAGTATTATTTTTTGGGTATATATATTGCGAAGAATATAAAGTAAAACTCTCTCAAAGATAAGGACGATTCTCTTCTACTATCAGCTATCGACAATAATTATTTGACAAATTTTGTATAAAAACCTGATCAGCACCCCTATTGGATTCAAAAAGAACTATTTATTCAATAAATAGTAAATTTGAAATGTCATAATTGAAACACTCGGTATTAAGGACTTGGAAAATTTCGCAATACTTTTGAACATATAGATGTTTTTTACTCAAGCACACCAGTACAACTGAACAATTTTTTTATGAATATTGTGAACAGTAATTTTATTACCTGGATTTACACGTTTCTCGTAGACGATATCGCTGGCAGAACATAGTAAATTATAAATGAAATTCGACATCATCTAAACACAAACTCACAAAATCACACATAAATGTTGTTTATTTAAATGTATGTGTGTGCATTGTGGTCAGCCTCGCATAGATGTCTAAATATGGTTAACCAATAACCATGCTTGTTTTGTGATTCAGTACCGAGATTATACGAGCTTTGATTGATACATGTGAGGCTTGTATAGATTGTTACAATTGATAAACGATTCATGTTAAGCAATGTTGGTGCGGACGGGTTTTAGATGGGTGACCGCGTTTATTATAGGCTATTTGTTTCTTATAAAGTAAGAATGGCTATTTCTTCACTGTCTTTGGGCTTAGAAGTTGTAGGTCCGATTACCATTCGAACAAACATTTATGTGATCCAAAAACAGTTTTTTCGGGTCTGGTTGCACTACGTCTCTTTCGAATAGTATATTAGTGAAGTCCCAAAAACGCTAAAATATTTTACAATGCCTACCTTTTTTCTCAAAAATAACTAGAACAAAAACTGCTATAACGTTAACGCCTAAAGTAGATAAATATTGTTTTAAAAACTCCACTAGAAAAACGAGAATTCCCGGAAAATTTCACTTAAATTTCATACAACGGGGAAAACGCGAAAATAGGAGAAATTTTCCAAACACAGTTGAAATAAAAGCGACATAGAAATAAATGCGTTTTTCTGTTTTATACAAATTTTATTCTCATAGAATCACAGAGTATAAAAAGAAGCAGTATGGAAACTAACGTTTTACGTTCAATAGATTTCTAAGCAACTGTGACGCCCGCTTTGAACTCTCGTTGATGACGTAGTTGTGTTAGTGTAGCGTTTTGAAATATTTTGAATGGTCGGATTACGCATTGATGTTAAGGTCATTTTTAAGATCATAATTCATAAATTTTTGAGCAGTTATTATCCATTATTACATGGTTAATAAGATTATCCTTAATTTCCACCTCGTTTAAACTTAATTTGCTCGTCGTTTTGTGCATATATTACACTGATAATGGTAGGAAACTAAAACTATATAAAATACTAATGATTCGTTCCGGGTATCGTGTGAGAGAAGTTTGTAAAGATTCTAACCAAGTAGCCTTCCTTGGTTACTACCTACCCCTATGAGAAAAAGACTTGATTTTATGTATACAGAGAGAGTGATACTTTTGAGTATAAGCTTAAATCACTAATCCCCATTTTGAGGCACATTTAGCGGTAGTTTATTTATTCAAACTGTTTTTTTATATTAGCTTAAACGCTATTAAATAGATAAACTACCGCTAAATGCACCTCAGAAAATGGAGGATAAACATGGCAGTTTGAATAGATAAACTACCGCGAAATGTGCCACAGAAACCGGGCACTAGTCTTCCTTACCCTGGATTCATTATGGTTTCCACTCTGCTTATTCGTTTACACTGTGCCGTAGTTTTCAGTTACGTTAGTGAATGTTTGTATGTGTTTATGTGATGCTCCAATTTCTCTGTTTGCCAAATTCCGAATGCTTTGACGATATTGATTAGTTTTTCAAAGGTATGTCCGGTTTTTTCATTTGTAGCCACCATTTTTAAAGATTTTCTGCTTGAAAAGCGGAATGTGTGTTGCAAGCAATTGTCTAGAGTAGTGTATTATATTAACTTTTGGAAGTTCAGCTTTTGGTCTCCCTACCTTGTGATATAACTTCTAGAAGGACTATTATTGAGACTTTTGTTTAAAGAAATACACCGCTCGGCAGACGTTATTTTGCTCTCAATTTAAGCCATACTTCTCGATATTTTCAATAATTTATCCAAAAATCTGGTAATCACGATACTATTTTTACATACACACATAGCATCACGCTTGTCATACTCAAGGATGTTAACAGTAGTGTAAGAAATACACACACAATTTGCCATTAACAACGTTAGTCCTATATAACAGAGGACATGCCTATTGCCATTTTCGAGTTTGGTAACGTGCCCGCTATTACCAAACTCCGGGCTAGTATATATAGCCAGCCATTAGAATACTGTAAAGGCTATAAGCTATAAGCATATATTCTAAAGGTTATATGCTACATATTGTAAAGGCTATATGCTATATATTGTAAAGGCTATATGCCATATATTCTAAAGGCTACATGCCATATATTCTAAAGGCTATAGGCTGTATATTCTAAAGGCTATAGGCTGTATAACATTACGCTATGACTAACAGAAGCAGAGCTGCAATAGAAAAAAATTAAAACGGGAAAATAACTGAAAATCTACGCGTTCAAAGTATTTACTAGAACGAGTACACTACAACACGGCATAGTTTTCTTATCAGTTGTTTATCCGAGACCTGTCCGTCACTTGTCTGGAAGTGCCAGATAACGACTACCAATTGTTAATTAAAGCTCGTTTTTAGAAAGGTTAATGGTGTAGTAGTGCACTGTAATTATAGCAATACAGTGAGAGCTAAATATATATGTATTGCATGTTTGTAAGTAATGGGTACGAACCTTTTCTATGAAAATGTGAATGATTGATTTGATACCCATATTTGTGTGATTCACAAATCATTATTTTTGTGTATAAAATTCGTAGTTCCGAAAATAATATTTTTAGTATAGTTTATCTATACTAATATTATAAAGCTGAAGAGTTTGTTTGTTTGTTTGAACGCGCTAATCTCAGGAACTACTGGTCCGATTTGAAAAATTTTCTTTGTTAGATAGTCCATTTATCGAGGAAGGCTATAGGCTATATATCATCACACTACGACTAATAGGAGCAGAGCACCAGTAAAAAATGTTACAAAAACGGGGAAAATTTTTATTATCTTTATGTGACGCAAACGAAGTTGCGCGGGTCAGCTAGTTTTAAATAAACGTACAATTTATTGCTACTTATTGTAGATTTCAATTATTTTTTTTATCAAACGTTGATCATTTAATCTATAGTGTATCGCAATTTATTTTTTACAAACATACAAACGAAGGACATAAAGCCAAAAGCAATACATCTAGACTGAACAAATTATTTATCTCACACATATTTATTCCATACATGCACTGAATTGACTGAAATCTGTGAAAATATTGAACGAAGAATTTTTTTATTCACTGAAGAGTGGCATAGCGACTTTCCTAACCACTGCGCCACAGGAGCAGTAAATTTATGACGAATAAAGAAATATGGTTTTCAACAATATTTATTGCAGTTTGTTTACTACCATGACTATTAGTACGGATTTAAACACTATCCATAAAACAGCAAATCCCCTCAAAGCCAGTTCAGCCGTTTTGGCGTTGTGCCCAAACTAACAAACGGAATATACATATGAAGTTGTAGGTAGTTGCAGATTACCACCGGTATTTACAGTAGTATAATAGTTACTGGTGCAGTGGGTAGTGTGTCCGACTGCTGGTCTTGCGGTCTCGGGTTTGATTCCCGGATCCAGCAAAGTACTGTTGGTCTTTTTTAATTGATGTTAGGTTATAACTCAATAGTAGCTTGGACTTTGGTAACGTGACCAGTAAGTTTTTATTTTCAAAGACAACTTCCGCATCAATAATCGCTCTTGTGTCGCGGGGACACAAACATACAAACAATGGACACAAAGTACAACCACACCCGAAACAATTATTTGTGGATCACACATTAATGGCGAATAATGTGGCGTTAATAGCGAAACGTAGGTGTATTTCATACATCTTCTGGTTTAACAGGCGTGATATTATGTATGTATGTACAATTAGTTTGTATTTTTTTCGCATAAAACAACCCAAAAATGTTATGTGTTTGGACAGAATTTAATAAAGATTGGTATAGTCACGAGCAAAAATATTTTTATTCTCAAATATTTAATTTCCGCTTCATCTTCTACCAAGTAAAGTCACAGGCCAAGTCAGTAACAAATTATAAAATCACAATTCAAAGATTTATGACGGTGTTACTTACATGGTCCCGTCGCGACTAGTTGGGGTTCATCTTTCTTATTTATTACACCCCTATCCCCCCTAAACACCCCCTATTTCAACCCCTATCGCAGGGTGTAGGCGTGTATAATGCACACTTTAAATTCTAATAAACAGTCGACGTCTTCGTGAAATATTATACCGGATCGCGGAAACTCGAGGTTTGTGTTTTGAGTTAGTTTTTGGAAATTGGTTTTAAGTTTTGTGTTTATACCCCAATTTCATCCCCTAAATAGATGCATCTTTGTGTTTTCTTTAAAACAACAAATTGACCTTTGCTTTTTGACCTCTTTCTTCAATGAATTCTGTTTTCGTTACTTTTTAATTCTTGTGACACGAGCGGAGCCATCAGTCAATTCGGAGCTAATTTTATAGCTATTAGTGTCCAAGTTGCTCGAGACCCATTTGACTAAAACCAGAACCTTAGAGCTGAGAACAAAAGCTCCTGAAGCTCTGAGATCAAATACTACTATGTGGCTACCCATCTGCAAAAAATCCGCGCCAAAAGTTGCTTACTTAACTAGGAACCCATACACTCCATATAAGTATGTATGGTAAATCTTTATTGCCTAAATGCAGCTATCGCCATTTTAGCATGACGCCACGTGTGTATAATAAAGTCTAACTTAACTTTTCAATTTAAATATAAGCACGTTTGTTAAACAGTTGTGAAACAGATTGCATTAGTACTCGGTACATATTTTATCGGGACAATTACCGCGTGACGCAGGACCGTGTCAATAAGGACCCTGTACCCTGGCTCTCTAGTAATTAGAGCCGAGTGTTAACTTTGATATCAAATATGTGAGCGGATTGGATATTGAGATTGAAATTGTAATCTACTGTTTAAAACTGTAGTTTAGGCAACTGCCGATTGGTAGGTTCGGAGGTTCAATTCTCGGCTAAGGGATGTTGATGTTATAGGGTGGTTTGTTAGAAATTCATATCTAAATGTTTATAATGTGGTTTTAGATGATAGGTTTAAAATGAAAACCCAGTCCATATGAGTCTAAAATATAATGTACTTGAGAAAACCACGAGCACTAACATAATATATTTACTAAGTAATATAACAATTGGCATCCGATATCGTGGTTTATTTTTAGCTAGAAAGGAGTAGTATTTGACATAATATTGTTGGGCATGAAGATACTAATGATTATGGCAATCATATGAAACATTATCTGAATTTTAACGTGTGCTTATATTTTTGAAATTAAATATTAAGCTTATTATTAATTGTAACTAAAACACGCAAATACAGCGGTACCACTTTTGATGATATTTCACACACAGAAATATTAACTTATTATTATATTAATCGAGGGTTCTTCACGCATCTTCAGTAGCAGAACCAACCAACAATACATAAGAAAACTACTGTACATAAGTGATTACTAAGCGGTAAATGTCGCTGATTGAATAGAAACAGTGGGCCTGTAAATAATAGACGTATATAACTACTGGCTCGGAGGTGGATGTCGCATTTATATGATAATCTATGCCGCGGTTATTGGGGAAGAAAAATGCCTTTTGCCAGATTTTCTGATATATTTGTCGTATATTAATATAGATAGAATAATGTTAAATAATATATTCTGTATATTCGTATTTATTGAATATATTGTACACAAAAATTACCCCCTTTTTGGATCTTAGGGGTTGATTTTTAAATAAAACTATACGGATAATCATAGTACAAGCTCTGCGTAGTTTGGAATCAGATGACCGTGCGTGAGTTGTTCAATGATATTTTTGTTTTATTAGAGGTATTCAACTATCTTCGTGCCTCATTGTGTCAAAATTGGTTCAGTAATAAAACCTGAAAGCGTCACAAATGAAGTTTCTCATTTATAAAAATAAACTAAACTGAAGCACGGCTTCGTTTGGAATGTCAATTTGTAAAGAAAATAATTGATGGTTTAAATGATGACCATTTTATACAAATACTGGCATTTTCAACTACACCCCCCAACTACACCCCCACAACTACAACCCCAAACACGCTGGTGTAGTCAAAATTTCTCAAAAACATACCATTTTCTTTTTCGTATTTTGCGACTGTATCAAAAAAACATGTCTACAAACATACATAGAATAAATTAAGTATATATATTAGTAACAAATAAAGGTAAGGTGTCAGACCCCCGTCAGTGGGCCCCGAGGGCGGCATAATTAGAGGTGCGACTAACAGATACCACCATTGATAATAAACGCAATTTCTTGAAAATTATATAGCATTTTATAAGATAAACATTTGTATTTGTATTATCAGCTACAAAAGTTGCTTAATAACAGCTTTGTGTACGCAAAACCTTTTTATTATGACATTTTAAAAACATTTAAAAATTAGAAGTTGTTAGAACTAAACATATAAATCAAAAATAAATGTATTTTTGATGGAATAATTTGCATGCTGCAATATTAAGCATGTTTAGCGACTTTTGAAGCTGACTGTTCACGGTAAAAGTATTATGTTTTGCAAGTCGGTTGTAAATCAAAATAAAAATAAAACCTTTACAATAGTATAGACAAATAGGTAGACAAGCCAAGCAATGATAGAAAAGGCGTTTGTCTAGAACTAGAACTGAAAAATATGTTTACTTAAGCACTGAAAATAAAAACAAACGCTTATACGGAGATAGCAGATTCATTTAATCTGCCAAGTCCCTTTCTCGCACTTCACCAGCGTGATGAACCAGACCTTACCCCTCCCTCCATCTGGAAGGGGCCCCTTGCTCAGCAGTGGGTGGGCAGGTGGGCAGCTATGGGTTTACAAAAAATCACTAGTTGAAATTCCACTATTTCAAATTCCACCCGCACTTAGCCAGTGTGGTGGACTCGCGGCCTAACCCCTCCCGCTCGTTTGGGAGGAGACCCTTGCCCTGCAGTGGGACAGTAATGGGTTAAAAAAAAGAGTTGATATTCCAAAAATGTATCTTCGTTATAAATACCAAAACGGACAACGGGTTAAAACTAGTCTTTCATTTTAGACCTTTAATATTATAGTGGTTCAAGTAACACGATTATAAACTTAAGCTGATTTAGGTATATACATAGTACATGATGTGTAAGCAGTGACGCGTGACGACCTAAGTCTTACTTAGAACCGCTTGGCTACACACTAAGCGTATTTACACATTGTTAGGGCATTAACTAATACATAATATAGTACCTATGTCTTATATCTTATGTATATTATGTTCCAGTGAGGTAGTGTATTAGACCTTAGGCCATGAGGTCTCGAATTACCCATGTTAGTCCTCCTATAAAACCAACCTCGATAGTATTTTGCTATTGACGTTTTACGAAAAGGAAATCTAAAAATACCGTATGTCTATGAAGTTATGAGTATATAAATGAAACTTTTGAACAACTAAACTAAATAATGTTATAATGTAACTGGTCTTAAACACTATTAAAAATAAAAGTTAGGATACCTTATTCGTTTTCCCGACGTTTCGAACAAATTGCATCGACCGGCATGTTATTTTCATTTAACACTGTTGTGACAAGGTTTGTGTGGGATCGATGGGATCAAAATTCTTATGGGACTGTAATCTACAAGATAAAATTGAACTATAGTAGTTGCATATAAAAATGTTAAAAAAAACTCTCAGGCCAGACAAGGTTTCCTCTATTGAAAAGGTGACACATAAACTATCACCAAACTTTACATAACTAAGGAGACCCTTAATTCTCTTGTAAATTTATCAAACTACCTGTACAGTTGGCATGGTGAAGTTTATGTAAATATTTAACTTTGATATGTAAAGGCGTGAACAGACGTCCGTACAGATTGCGAGGTGTCGATCGTTAGTGAGTTAGAAAGGTTTGTACAGGCCTGTGTGAACTGTCCCTAAAATTAGCATGAAGGGTACGTGTGTTATTATTGAAGGTAATTCTTGGTTGCTGGGTTTCGGTTTAAGGTTACTGTATCTCAGTGTATCTTGAAGTTATTTAGTTTAATGATAATTTTGACTAAGAACCGAATTCAAAGCATGGCAATAAAAATCTTTGATAAATATAATTTGCTAAGCTACAGTTTTTTTAAAATTTTATAGTTATAATATGTTTGTGAATCGAAATTACTTTGACTAAATAAGTTTATTAATTGTTTCATATTATCCATACTTTTTTATTAATATTAAGAATATAAAAGTCAGTCTGTTACGCCTTTGCGGCTAAACCGCTGAGCTGATTTCTATAAATTTTTGCATGGAGATGGCTAAAAAATCGAAATCAAACATAGGGAACCTTATCTTTTCCCAATATAATCACATTATTTTCAACACATTTGAGCATTTATGTCCCTTTTTTTTAGCTCTTCCAGAGATTTGCAATACTATCAATCTATACAATAAAACATGAGCAAATTCAATTTTATAGTCGTATAACAGTCCAACCTATACCCAAAGACCAAAACTCGTAATACACGTGTAAGCACAAAAAAACAATTCCAAATTGTAAACAAGAGTCGACGTAAAATAACAGAGAAAGACATAGAGTCGTTACATTTCGGAAATGAACGTCAAGATAAGAATTAAGTACCCGACGTATACAACGCAACGTATGTATATGTCGTTTAAATAAATATGCTGAACGCGTACTCTTGAAAGCAAATGTATTATATTTTGAGGCTAGGTTTTTTACGCGGTTTTTACTGCTTTAATTTATAAATTTAGAAGTATAAGTATTTAATTATGTGGAATAAATATTGTAATTTAATATTTTTAAACTTATGTAAGTGCAAGGTTCGAACCCAAGGAACACATCAATAACTCTACAAGTTACACATGCATCGGAAATAATTATCACTTGTCTGTTATGAAACTTTACATGTATTATTAGAACTAATAATTATAATATATTTTAGAATAGACTATAATTTTTGTGAAATTACTAGCCGCTCGCCCGGATAAGCTGTTTCAAGATTGACCATATCTATTGGTGAAAACTGCATGACATGTCCTGTAGTAGATTTTGTAATCATGCCAAACAGACAGACAGAGCGAGGAGATATCTATACTAATATAATAAAGCTGAAGAGTTTGTTTGTTTGTTTGTTTGTTTGTTTGTTTGTTTGTTTGAACGCGATAATCTCAGGAACTACTGGTCCGATTTGAAAAATTCTTTCAGTGTTAGATAGCCCATTTATCGAGAAAGGCTATAGGCTATATAACATCACGCTACGGTCATTAGGAGCGGAGTAGCAACGAAAAATGTTACAAAAACGGGGAAAATTTTGACCAATTCTCTTAGGTGACGCAAGCGAAGTTGCGCGGGTCAGCTAGTTATTTTATATAATGTAGTGAATATTTTTTTATGTCTGTCTATGGTTGTTTAATCTTGTATGTATGGATAATTTTTCGTAATGATAAATATTACGTATAAGTGCTTTACCACAGCTTTTAAGCCTTATATTTGATGAGAGGCTTTTATATATGTATAATGACGATACGCAGTAAAATATAATTAAGCGTTATGGTTATAATTTTTGTACAAAGAAACACTTTCTGAAATGTAGGCTTTTAGAATTTCAAGTATCATGCAAGTAATATTGTATTTTTATTTAATTTATCTTGTATTGACTACAAACCTTTTGTCCGAAACTTCGTCAACTATAATCAATCAAAAATACTGTCTGTATATCATGAGGTCTCCAGTTCGATTTCCGGATGGAATATTCTAAATTGGTTTTTCCAATTTATATCAGGTTATCGTAGTTTCGTAATGTGGCTGCTAGAGGCTTGCCACATGCGGTGAAATATGAATGCCTTACATAGTATTCTGTCTACACATTCAGGTATAACAGGCGTATATTACGTAAGTATTTATATATAATCAACTTATTTATTACAAACTATATGTTACGATTTACTAGTACGCAATATTCCTTTTATTACTCCCCAACCAAAAACTATTGTACTACAACAAAATAAACAAAAAAAGGTATTTCATCAAGCGAAACCAAATGAAACCCTTTTCTTATACCTTAGAGAAATGACAATACTGTCCTACATACTGTTGTCGTGACAATAAACAACACGAATAAAAGGAAAAGACACAGTAATGCCAACATAAAAAGAATTAAAGGCGGAATGTTGGTACTACTGACAAATCAACCTTGCGGTAGAGAAAGTGAGACATTAGGCAAGTGAATTACAGTAATATAGAGTTATATAAACTATACTAGAATATATATATATATATAACAAGTTCATACATACTATAATTCGAAAAGACTTTTGCCCCGATCTAATATACTTCCCAATTGTTTAGGTGTCGAAGAGAAACTTTATTTTTGAATTTATTTTTTAGATTTTAAAAAAGCTGGTTACTTTACTTTGCGCAGCGTATTTATAAAAAATAATTGAATACTGGGTAATATTTATTGTACCTACATATAGACAAAATTGTAGGAATATAACAACGAGGCACTCTAAACAGAATGTATTAGGTATAATCCCAAAAGCAAATACAACTTAAACTTCTGCTAACATTTTGTACAACACAAGGTTAAATAATTCCCTTCGCGGTATTAAACAGTCATTCTGATAGTGTGGCTTTAGGACTTTATCCTATATACACAGGATTAAGGTACATATATACATATTAGACCATTACCTAGTCTTCTTCTTATTGTATGGTTAGTGGTCAACCTAGTGTCAAAGTTGTTCAAGCCGTTCGATAGGCCTTTGACTTGACTTAACGACTGTTAGAAGCAGACAATAACCGAGACCGACTTTTACGTGCCCTCCAAAGTACGGAGACGTTCAGCTCAAATACCACTGACGACGGGTGAGCGCAACTGGCTATGGATACCTTATTATCTAGTAACAGGCATTGAAGAACTCTTGAATATTAAACGTGAAAAAACATCCGACGCAACCATTAATGAAGAAAATAATTTTATTAAATAAACAGATTAGAAATAATGTTCTAACGGTGAAGGAAAATATCGTATGCTTGAGAGATCTTTAGAACAGTTCTTGAAGGTATGCAAAGCACCAACCCGCAATTGGCCAGCGTGGTGGACTTAAAGCCTAGCCTTTCCCTCATTACTGGAGGACATTCGCATTTCATATGATTTTTTATTTGTTTTAAATAAACCAAACATAATTATAATTCATAAATTTGACTATTCGAATGACTTATAAATGTAGATAAATTAAGTTTAATATGTATTAACCTAAGTATACGTTATTTTTACGTGATTTAAACAAATAATTCAACTGCAAATCATATTAACCCCCACAAACTACATCCAACCGAATAAATTCCACTACAAAATTAAATAAAAGCACTATCAATTGGATATATCCCCCAAATCCGGGCCCGCATCGAGCGCTAAACGGTTATTCAGTTTAATAGGCCATTAGACCACACTTACGGCAACAGGTCTCGATTGTTACCTAATACGGGCCACTTGGCAAAACTACTGGTAATACTTATACTACTGACTATTGTCTGCATCGCGGAAGTAGTAATATAGTTTACCAAAAATCGCTGAACACAGTTATGTTTATTTAAAACTAGCTGACCCGCGCAACTTCGCTTGCGTCACATAAGAGAGAATGGGTCAGAATTATCCACGTTTTTGTAACACTTTTTACTGTTACTCTGATCCTATTGGTCGTAGCGTGATGATATACAATATGCTTATTTTTTCACGAAAAATATTCTCAAAATTATTTATATCTCTTAATATAACAAAGTCGCGCTAAGGCATATCCGCCATTAAAACAGTTGCCATGACAACGGAATTTTGTTAATTCAATGTCATTATAATTTTGATTATTCGCGACTTCGTTCGCCACTTGAATTTTCCCGGGAAATGCGTCATTTTCCCGGGGTAAAAAGTAGCCTATGTCCTTTCTCGAGTATCAAAATATCTCCATACCAAATTTCATGTAAATCGGTTCAGTAGTTTAGGCGTGATTGAGTAGCAGACAGACAGACAGACAGACAGACAGACAGACAGACAGAGTTACTTTCGCATTTATAATATTAGTATGGATAATAAAAGCATGCTTTTCTTTCAGGAAGTTAAGGTATTTTAAATATTTAAGGTAGTATCCTTCCATGTTTTTTTTTTTTTACTTTTTGTAGATATTTAAACAATATGTGTATTATGTTATTATGATGTTTTATACTATAGTCATATTTCAGCCAATTGTCTCAAAATTAAATTCTGTTTAATGATATATAATCCATATATTCTTTTGACACATGAAATAAATTAGCTTCTTTCCTTATGACGTTTAGTAATTTTTGAGGTTATTACTAACAAGAAACAAACACAACAGAAGGCTCTATTTTATAATGTAGTAATCAGTACACGTGTCAGTATTTTGAAATAACTAGGTCACATCAAAACAATCTAAAACAAATCACCCTTCACCGTAATGACAGGTTAAAATCAACATCTACACATAAAAAAGAAAGTCGTGTTAGTCACACTATTTATAACTCAAGAACGGCTCAACCGATTTGGCTGAATATTCGTGGAGAGATAGCTTAGAACTAGGAGACGGACAGAGGATACTTTCTTTACTTCTACTTTTATCCCGTTTGACCGTGTTTGTACCTGGCGGAAGAACTAAAGCCGTGGATCTATTTTCCGATCAGAATTAAGGCCAAAATTCAAGAACGGCTCACCAAAAATTTGTTGTTTTTGTAAAATTATATTTCAGACACATAAAAGGTTTTTATGGAAAGATAAAATAACTTGAGTGGAGTTGCGCGGGTTCACTAGTTTACTATAAAACTCAAACACATTTTATAAATTGATCGATAACATCGGCTGTCGGCGGCCATGTTTGTTTAACTGTCAGTTTGACAGCTCCTTAATGTGACACTGTTGATGTTTACCATAAGACGGAGGGGAATATAATGGTTTATCTATGGAACTTTATGCGTTTGAACCGCGATGTGGTTTCAAAGATTTCGTGTGAAAATGTTTTGTTAAGTATGTTAACCTCAAAAAGGTTATAGAGTATGTTTGTATGTAGTTCTACCAGTATTATGTCTTAAATACTTGGTTTTACCCTTAGGTAACTTTCTACTAACTTTGTATTCGTAAATGTCGTCCAAAAATCGTAATTTTTTGTATGATTGATTTGTCAATATGAAGCTTGCGTGTTATATAAATAGAATAGGTTTTGTCTTTTGTATTTATATACTAAAAGCTATGATGAATACTGGAAAACTGCTTAGATAGTTAAAATGTGACTGCTAACGATGTCTTAGGTTTGATTTTCAAGTCTTTGTTTTCTGTTGCACAGTAATTCTTAGATCTAACCCGGAATTAGTCAATATTTTGACGTGAAAAAGACAAAATATACCAGAAAATGTATTTTACCTTTTCGAGAATAGAACATGAAAAGATATAAAAGAGACATTTCAAAGTAGTATTACTAAAAGGTCCTCAGACCAAAATATTTAGTAAACTAACATAAGACTGAAGAGGCTCTTCATTTAAATATTTAACCAGCAGATAGCGTCGTTATCTAAACGATAGTACTTTTGAAATAATAAGATATTTGTATGTAAATAAACCGACAAACAAAACTTACATAATGAAGTGTACTCGTAAAACTTTGTGACGTCATTTTGGTAACGAAGACATTATTTTCTTGAAAACTGTTCTATTTTGGACTTATTTTTAGTACTAGCTGTTGCCCGCGAATTCGTTCCCAGAGAAAATTTTCTTGGGGTGCGAAAGTGCTAACTATCTTTGTATCATCAATAAATATATTTACCTAGTAGTTTTCTTACCTAGATGCTTTTAAAAATAATTGGAAACGCATAACAGGAGATAGGGAGGATTGGAAAAAAATGGGGGAGGCTCTTGCCTACCAGTGGGACAGTACATGCTAACAAAAAAAAAAGTATTTTTTTCTGACTAACGTATCAAGTATCCATACACCCATGCCTCTGTGGCGCGGTCGGTATTATATGCGACTGCGGTGCGAGAGGTCTCGGGTTCGAATCCTGGGTCGGGCCAAAAAAAAAAGTCTTTTCTGAGATTTTCTGTTAAAGAATTTCTTAGAGATTGCCCGGAGTTAGGAAGTTGAGGTCGAAAACCTCCGTGCCTCGGAGAGCACGTAAAGCCGTCGGTCCTGCGCCTGACCTCTCACTGGTCGTGTCGGTTATCCGTCCCACCAAACTATGAGAGTGATGGAATAGAGAGTGTACCTGTGTATTGTGCACACACTTGGACACTATAAACAAAGTCCTGCACAGATGGTCAGTTTCAATGAAACTGACCGCCGTAGCCGTATGTCGGCTAGGAGGACATTATATTATATTATACACCCATGTACTCAAATAAAATTTCTGTAATATTATATTAGTAGGACCTTTTATTGTACCTGTACTACAACTTTCGCGTCTGAAAAAAAGTAATTTGTTAATGAGTAAAAAATAGTTACATATCTCTGTTCACTGGTCAACACGCTAATTTGAATTAAAACTTGAATTATTTTCAAATACTGACATTACCCGAACTCACTCGTACTCATCGATTGTACAAGAGGCGTGTTTTAAAACACCACCACGAAAGTGAAGTTGATAAGAATTGATAAACGTAATGTTGATATTCCATCAGCTTAATGTTTCACGCGAAGTTTTAAGAAGATTACGTTTTGTTTGTCTTTAGATTTATTGTATAATTGGCAGCGTGTGAACGAAGGATTTTTAAGACTTTGCACTGTACATTTAAAAAAAATCCTCCTCAAACTTTACTGTGGGGCGAGTATCAACTATTTATTGACAACCGGCCAACTATCGACTTAAGAAAGACTGGTCAGCGCCCCTAGCGGATTTTACAGAAACTATTTTCGTCAAGTGATTTGTAATTAAAAACGTCGTTAAATAACTTTATGTACAAAGAAAAAGATACTATTACTTATCTGTAGGTGGAAAAACCGGACCGGTTTGAAGGTGTCGGACCATGCTTGCTTGCAAATGTAAATTTACATTGACAAACAAATAAAAATATAGGATTCTGATAATTAAAACTTACTTAAAATCATGCCTTTTTACCATAAGGGTAAGCAGAGACCAGAGAACGTCACTTGATACAATCATTAGTCACTTCCTTTCCCTCAATCACATCAATACATCTTGTTATACAAGACCGCCGGTTACGCACCTTATAATGTATTTAAGCAAAGTTGGTATAAAAGCACATGAAATAATCAATACGAGTAGTTTCTCTGTTCCGCTAAAACGTAAGTCAAAAGGCACGAATAAGGAAAATTATTTAGTTGATAAAGCGGCCAATTTGACGTGTCTTCGTACAATCGCGCGTAATTGGAGCTGTAGTAATGAGACGCCTTGAAAATGTCACACGGTCCACGTTAGGTGATGTTAGTAGGTTTTTTTATGTTGCTTAGATTAAAGACAACTGTCGTGCGGTAATATAAAAGATTGAAAGCCAGTTTCACAGGTTGTGGAAGAGTGTTGGATAACTTATCTAGAAGATAAAGTGACAGTTAGTGTATAAAAATCACTGTAAAAATTTATGATTCTATCTGATCAGCTATAAGATGCATCAGTGGTGATGAATCGTGGCTAAAATAAAGCCTCCCACTGCTTTTCATAAATTAAAAAGGATATTGGGTTTTGTTGACATTGAACCAATAAGTAGAAGAATTTATAAAAGGTTTTAATGTTATAATAATTTGGTTTTTGTGTTAAGCTGATTGTTTAACAAGTCAAAAAGAAATAGTTGTCACTTCGATCGAGATACCGGGTTTTCAATATACACAAAACTTTATTTACTTATTCATATATATTCATAATATACATTCAATTAAGTCTTCCTAGTAAACTCTATAAGACAAAACAGGTTGAAAATTCGTCAAATACATTTTGAGTATTTCACTGACAGACAAACAAACATAACAGTCTTATAACATCAAAATATCTGTCGCATAAATACCTCGCGTGCGTACATTATAAAAACATAAATAAGACCTTTTTTCATTGAAGTTATTACATTTTATCATAACGGCTGTCATTGGAGCCAATTTGCTGACATACCGGCGCTCTCGTACTCCGTACTCCCGTGTGTTCAATCAGGGCGTACTTTGAGAACATTTTATATGGAGTCTCTTAAATGGAGACTGATATAGTTAAAATAATGGACTGTTTTATATTTGCTTTTATTTTGGAACGAAGAATTTGACCGCAAGTTTGCTCGTGTAGAAATATTTGAAATGATAAAAAATTAAGTATTGTGTAGGTTATAGACAATCTGAGGTTGTAAACTAAGTATGTACTCGTACTTGTGTGTATTTCCTAAGCTGTTTTTGCATGAAAAATGGCAAATATCTGAGCTTGCCATATTTTTGTGTATTTACACATACTTACGATTATAATAGATGGTTATAATGGGTTATCGAAAAAAGCTTTTATAAAGGAAACATAGATTTTAAATTCTTCAAAAAGATATAGTCAATTATTATTGGTGGTATATGGTAAAAAATAGCTTTAAATTTGGAAATAAAATGGTAAATAGTAAGTTTCTCACATAGATTTAAACAGAAATAACTTTTACTTTACAATATTTCTCGAAAGTAAAGTAATATTCAGAAACTACATTTCGAAAATCCATCGTCATCTTGCAAATATAACGTGCATGCAAACGACCCGACCAGTCGGTATACAACGCTATACATAGCTGGCTATTGTCGGCCCAATAACAATTACGGGTAATCTACGCAAGCAATGTAACCTAGGCAAGGCAAACCGCGGTAATGTAGCGAGCTACCTCTAACCGCTTGTTGTGTATATCTAATACCACATAGGCCCGACGAATAGTGACGAACAAGGTTTGTACGTTCGTTCGTTCAGATTGGATCCTGATTGTAGCTTAGCATTGAAAATTTTGATTTTAACGGACTCTATAAATATATGTGTATGCATTTAACTAATTTTAGGCATGCAAGGTTTTATTAACGATGTTTTCCTTCACCATTAGAGCAAGTGATAATTATTTCTAATGCGCACATAACTTCGAAAAGTCATTGGTGTGTTGCCTCGGGTTCAAACCTGCGGCCACTTGCGTGGGAGACTTTAACCACTCGGCTATCATTGCATGATTTTTAAAGTCGAAATTTGTCTTGCATATTGCCGTATTTCACAGGTTCCGAAATTAGTAGTCAATATAACAAAACTAATAAATATATAAAAAAAAAATCCCACTGCTGACCAAGGGTCTCTTCCCGTAATGAGGGAGGGGTTAAGGGAGGCCTTGAGTTCACCATGCTGGCCAAGTGTGGATTGGGGACTTTACATATATTTAAGAACTGTTCTCAAATACTATCAGTCATGCAAAGTTGCATCACAATGTTTTCCTTCACCGTTGGATCAAGTGATAATTATTTCTAATACTACGGCACTACCAAACCACATCACCGATATGCAAACAAACTTGTGCTTTCATTGGGCCTGTACACACGCAGCATATATGCGGGTATTCAACCACTGACCTCTGATATGTGGACATAATTGTTATTGTAGTTGTGTCCGTCTTCAAGTGACGGCTTCCGAGTGAGGTATGTGAATGTAAACCGCTCTTAGTTACCGACATACGTACGGTAATTACACGGATTTGATCGTACCTAGATATAAAATTATTGAAATACATATAAAATAATTAAGTTCAAAAACTTTTAAGGCAAGTTTCCTCACGATGTTTTCCTTCACCGTTAAAGCAAGTGATAATTATTTCTAATATACACATAACTTCGAAAAGTCATTGGTGTGTTGCCTCGGGTTCGAACCTGCAACCACTTGCGGGGGAGGTGCAAACTTAAACCACTCGGCTATCACGTAAAAAGTAAAAAAGGATATCAAGTTCTCTAAATAAATAGTAAAAAATGTATTGAAAACATACAAAAAATGCAAACGAAGTTTCTGGGTTACTCAAACTGGCACCGTAATTATCACGTAGATGAAAAAAACAACTTTTTTTTACATGTTTGGAATTTGTCTTGCTACATGATCGCCACTGTAGCTAATTTCTGCTGTAAGGTTCGAATCTCGAGTGATAACAAAATTGTAAAATGGCCCGTTAGGACTTGTACAGCTACTTCACTGAATGATTCGTATTTATTAAATTTCTGTTGCAATAGACAACTAATCAATATTTTTCAAACAAATATCTTCAGTAACATTCAGACAGATTCAATATCAAATGTTCAAAACAAGAACTAAACAGCCTGAAGCAGTATTTGACAGATGTAAAAGTGACAGAGCAATGCTATTGATAGTTTTGACAAGTCTCAATTCAAAATTAAATTGAGATTTTGGTCGAAATTAATATTGATAATTCTTGCCCTAGACAAAACTGGCAAGAAAAACCCACGCGAAACAAATGTTTTGTGCCAAAATAATGTTACTTCTTAGTGCGATGATGACTGTGCTTTGTTTTGCAACTGTTATTTTATAGAATAACACAAACGTATAATCACCGAAATGTACATATGTTATGCACACATATTATACATTTTAAATAACTGAACAAATTGAATAATTTCTTTTAATATGTTTGTAACTGTCAGGAAAAGGTTTGTACGTGATTGGTGGGAGTAAAACTCCACGGGAATGGAATCAAACGGATGAAATTGTAGTACCCGAACGAAGCCTCGTCAGCCCACTAGTTTATAATAAGCGGCATAATAGTTACACATTTTCATATTCATATGCATAATGTAGTCCATGCTGAACACTGTAACATAAAGCGTGTTTATGTTACAGTGTTATTAGGGTTTTGAATAGGAAAAAAGGCAATCCGACACAGTAACGTCAAAAGTTCGTGTTTTTTGGTGAGACTATAACTTTTAAATATGTTATATTTTTAAATTCAAAATTATCAACGAAAAAATGTTCATAATCACTTTTTACGAACACAAGTAGAATATTTTCATTTCGTAATATTTTTCTCTATAAGTTCCAATCAGTTAAAGAAACGTATTTATAATATTTTATAAAGTAGTCGACTTTGCCATTGTTAGATAACGACATAAATGCGACAAAAAATATTTTGCATTCTGAAATATTCTGCATAGTTATCTGTCAAACGGCAAATTTAAATTTCACGAATAAAGGCTTCACGGCACAAAGAAATCGAATCTAAATAGAATAAAGTACTAATATTCAAGCCACTGTCTATACATATCTTCTGGAATCTTCCACAGGCCCCGAAAACCCCAACAAAACATGTCTCAGATGGATATAAATGATAGTACTCAGTCTGCCGGCCACGATAGATACAAGTGAGCGCAATTAATATAACATCGGCCCTGTCGCCGACAACCACTGATTAAATATAAACTTACTTTGTTTTGTTAAGGAATTTTCGTGAGGCTTGGATTTGGATGGGTGAGCAAAGATTTTTTTAACTAGTATGTGTTTAAGGGGACTGTCACGTATTCCAGTTGACAACGGTTGGAAAGCCACTAATGGCCATTATACTGTACATTTTGTTTCATTTAGATTATAGTGATTAACACATTACGTGAAAACAGTAATGTACTGAAAAGTTACCATTAATATACACTAGTTGTCAACTAAGATACGTGATATGCATACAGACGTGGAATATGGGTGTCTAACAAATTTGTTTTAAGTGCACTGACATCCGAGTGTTCTAAACGTACCATTTGGCCATTGAACAACTTTGTTGAAATGGTCAACGGTTCGAACCCGGGCAACATACCAATGGCTTTTCGAAGTAATATGTGTATTAGAAATAATGATCAATTGTTCTAACGGTAAAGGAAAACATCGTGATGAAACATTGCACATATGAGAGTTCTTTCACACAGTTCATGAAGGAATAGTCTCTAAACCGCACATGACCAGCGTAGTGGACTCAAGGCCTAATCTCTCCCTTGCTCCGAATGTATGCCAAGTCCCCAACCCGAACGTATCCAGCGTGGTGGACTCAAGGCCTAACCTCTCTCTTATTCCGGGAGGAGATCCTTGCCCATTAGTGAGACGGAAATACCTGTATTTTAATATTTTGGCACCGAATGGGTAATTCGTGAAGTGTCCCAACATTAGAAAACTCAAATGCTTTTAAATTCTTGGACATATTTAACTCACGCTAGCCTATATCGCTATTTCACAAAATGGTATACTTTTGGCATATTCTCCTATATAGCTTTTAAAATTTAGAGCAACTTTATGTGTAGATTTAGCACATATATCATAAAGATAGTGTAACTGCTTCATAAATTCTAACTCTTAAGCTTTGGCCGCTCATGAACTGGCTATTACTTGAAACTATTTCTGGGATATTATGGCTTATTAAAAATATAAAAGAGTGCCATTATTCATTCAAAAATACATCCTGATAATCTGTAGTATCTGTAGTACATGCTGATAATCATAAACTTATTAAATAAAATGTGTTCCGATAATTGTAACAATTAAAAAACGTTATTTAATACTTAAAAACCCTAATAACCTCATAACATAACACGATAAATATAAAATAAACAAACACTAAGCAGCCCTATCGCAAATATTCTATTAAACGTTGCACCTGCTATAATTACTTGCGCAAATTAATTGCTCCGCGCACTTCAGACTTAATAACTTAACTTGCTTCTGATATAAATGTCGCTACGTGTCTTTAATCACTGGTTTTATATTAAAAGTGGTGGTTAAAGACAGTTTTTAGTAATTAGTCTGTACTATAATATACTCTGGTGTTTGCCTATGAGAAGGTGTGATTTTATGTACGTATGCATATATGTGATACTGCTTAATATTTTGCTCGATTTATGCTTTGCTTTAATTATAAACATAGTTATTTGGAACCGAAAATTATCATAAAAGGATTTTTACCCTAATATTCCGCATGCTACATGCGAAGGTATAGGTAGAGGTATATGAAATACAACCAGTTTTCGCCATTAAAAATGTCCCATGTAATAGGTATAGAGCTTATCGTCGTATACCAACCACGTTATCAAACACTGGCCTACGATCAAATTAATTTGGATCTGATATAAATTTTGTGACATAATGTGCAAACTAATTCCCCCTTATAACAGTATCACTATTTTCAACAGGCAGTGCTATCAAGTACCAAGAGTTTGAAATTTATAATTGAATGCTAAAATAGTTCCTACGGCGCCCGCTAGAGGCATTAATAAGATTCTCATACTCAGCTTCTCCATAGCTAGCCGGTTGTCGATGGTCGATACAAGTAGAGAATCGCGCTACAGCTTTTCGTACAACATTTACCTATTAACGGCTACTGGGTATAAAAGTGGTAGAAAACCCTCCCACAGACATAAAACTATTTGTACTACCCAAATGTTTAACTAAACCTACGGTACCTGTACACAGTGGGGTGATGACTAAACCACTACGCCACGTCGTCAGATTACAAATGCGTCAAACATACTGTGCACTACATTTCAGTAGCAAGCACGAAACATTTGCGTTGCGTTTGACGCGCGTTGCGTTCCTAACTAGGAATTTTAGGCATCACACGTGATTCGGCTTCTAGGTTCAGAATGTCAGACATTTTGAAATGAGCTTGCATTGAGGTTGACGTAATTAAATCTACGGATTTTGATGAGAGTCTTAAGTATAGTTTAATAGTTCGTAAATGAGTGTTAGATAAACTATCTGCTAGATAAATTGAACCCAAATTTATGAAAACGACTGTTAAAATTCCCGACTGTTAGTGTAGTTTAACTGGCCCTTAGAAAATTGTTGTCTATTGTTATTTCTTGTTAAATAATAATGTCCTTCTGGTCAATGTGTGGCCATGATGATCAGTTTTAGTGGCAATTAGTCAACAATTCAGGAGGACATTTTTACACCTTACACGGCTTTCAAAATTTTGTGTGGCATGTTGATTAACCAATATTATAAGGCAATGCGTTATACTTTGTTTTTAAATATTAACATTACTGTCTCAATGCTAAGCTCTAGCATTTTAGAACGAGAGATGTATCCTCGCTTCCAAGAAGGGAGAATGCTCCGACCATTTAGCTATCACAGCTAATAGAACATATTTACCCTCCCAGGACTAAAAAAGGACCCGTTTTTATCAAGTTAATTCACTGTAAAAAGTTACCGTTACAACCGCAATCTCAAATTCAACTGTTTTAATTTATGAAATTATTTTTTACGACTGACAACATTTTGGGTACATATGCCCCATATGTTTTCATTGTTCTAAATTGTGTTTTATTACTTAGGAAGTAAGGTTCGTTTTCCTTTGTCATTGGTGTTAAATGGCCCGGTGATTTTTACTCGGAGCCCGAATAATATATTGTGTACGTATTGTTTAGGGAAAAAGGGATATTGTTAGGGTAAGGAGTGTGGGCAAGGTTACAGTTGGATTGGGTAATTTTGTAGAGTCATTGAAAGGTAATTGCAGTCACTGGCTGGTGAGAATCCAGGAATTTATATAGTTGGCATGATTTGCTATAGGTATTTCTAGCCATATTATGTACCGTCAAACATATTAAGTATATTTAAAACTATTTAATAAACCACATTAAAATACGTATTTTTAAAAACTCACGCGTGCTTAATTCTTTATAATTTTTTGCTTATTAGGGGTTTAAAATTGACCCCAGGTCTTCAAATATCTTTATGAAAAGCGGTTCAGGAGAAAAGTGATAATACAGATAATTTTTTTTTTTGGTTAATTCTTAATGCGTCCCACTTCACTGGGAAAAGGCCATACCGATATACTTACGTCGGTATAACATCACTATGTACAAAACAGAATAAAATAATATAAACAATAAATTTAACCCTAAACAGCTACACCGAAGTAAAAAAATCAAAGCAAAAGTGAAAGTTAGAAAATCTCTATATAAATGGTATGTCGGTTCGTAAATCCGTGTGTATACATCGATGTAATCCTCTAATAAAAATCGTTCGCACTGTCCCCGAGTTAATGGATGACGCGTCAGTATCGGCGATGACGTCACAAAATCACTTTAATTTTAACCCTCGCAACGTGACTTTTAAATTGACAGTTTTTTGGGGCTGAATTTTTAATAAATGTTTTAGATTTACGTTGAACTGAGCTAGATTTTTGAATCTAGTAACAAGATGACACAAGAAAGTCGACAATTGTCAATTAATATTTTTCATTTAAACAGTAAATTATTATGGTTCATGCGGTACCACTAGCACATACTTGAGTAAGAAAACGTAGACCGTGTAAGATCCCGGACTTTCGGCTACATCTTTGTAAAATTGAATCCAAGTCATTTATTGGTTTTTTAGTTGTGAACAATTAGCGTAACATAGACTTACACATTTAAACTTATACTGGTATAGATGGAGATATCACGGTTATTTCAAGTTCCAAATAACGTTTTAAATCAAAAAATTTATAGAAACAATTTCATTCAAAATACGTATAAAAAATACCTATAGTTTCTACCACCTAAACAGCTCACCTATTTTTACCACTACATTTAAAAATCACCCCTATTCCCTCCAGTACCATCCCGGGCTGGAAACCCACGCCATCTCTCTATCCCCCCCCCCCCACACACTGACTAAGGAAGACTTTTACGAGCTTCCTAATGTAGCCATTACTTAACCACTGGGGTCAACCCGATACAACAAATGCTCCCATTAAATGGGTGCACTGCTAATCTAATTACCCCATTACCCATATCCACTTAGCTCGTTTTGGGGGTTAAGGATAGATTGGGTAAAAAAAAGAATTTAACAATCGGCGAAAAAAAGTTTTATTTTATTTAGATTTTATTAGGTAGGTACTAGCCGACCCGGCAAACGTTGTTCTGCCATAAAAATTAAATAAAAAAACATTGTCCAGCGGACAAAATTGTGAATCTAAACCATTCTCAGATCCCCTTGAACACACAAAAAATTTCTTCAAAATCGGTCCAGTCGTTTAAGAGAAGTTCAGTGACATACACACTTACAGAAGAATTATATATATAAAGATATGCAGATATTTTTTTACTAGCGATTTATTGGTCTCACTGCAGGGCAAAGGACTCCCTTTTCCCTCTCAATAATCTTTTTACCGTATCACATCACGTCACGATGGTCATCGTACAATATAAAAAATGTTACTTCTCTATTCTTATTAACTTCTATTTATATCTAAAGGAGACTGGAGCGAACTATTAACTTCCTGCTTATTGAAGCTGCATCTAGCAGTAAACCATCTTAAACGGTCAATAAAATTACAATACCTCTGGATTAGATAACCACGTTTGTGAAACAACGCCATTCCAAAATTGTGTCCATTCCATTAATTTTTTTTTACTTCTAAGTTAATTTCTGCAGCCTTTTAGCGCAGAATTAAATGTTTCCTTTATCAAGACATCACAAAATCAATTTACGTTTTAATCCAAAAAAACAATTGTTGATAAACAAACCGGCAACTCGTTTTCGTTGGGTATAAAAAAAGTCATTTTTTCCGTCCCATTTCGAAGCCACAAAGCTTTGTAGACGTAGACAAATGGTCTCCAAGAGTAATGAGGTAACGTTTATTTTGGACCCCAAATTGATGGCTACGTACACGACCTGTCCGACTCTATCGGGGGAATTAGCGAGGCTTTAATTAAAGGCTTTTTTATTTCAAGATGGAGGTTTTTTGAAAAACAATTGGCTATAGGCTAAAAACAAAAAAAAAATCTAAAAGTCACATAGTTCCCAACCCGCACCTGGCTAGCGTGGTGGACTCAAGGCCTAATATCGCTCCCTCGTTTGTGGTGAGTGCATTGCCCAGCAGTGAGACAGTCATGGGTTGAAAAATATACTGAAGATGATAACAGGTGTAATTTAAAAGAATGTGAATTGAATAACCAATTGTTGATTAACCAGATAAGTCAGTCAGTCACTTAATGTCTATCAGTAACTCAGTCAGTCATTGGGTAATCAAGTCTCAGTGGAAGCCGCTGAACCTAAGAACTTGATACTTTACACTATGAGTATAACGTAAAGTACTTCTTTGTAAATTAGCCCCTTATGAGATCTCTTTCTCTTTTTAAACATACATTTTCCGCGCAGTCAAAACCACAGGAAAGGCTAGTTTTGATAATAAAAATACCTACTTTTATTTGGCAACTTTTTTAGCTTTATAAAAGTTAAAATCTCGTAATGGACTTGGGTCTAGCAAAAATGGCTTAAAACGCCGGGTGTTGTAGAACTTTTAGATAAAAACTAAAACTATCTTGTACAGTCGGCGGCAATATTACCTACTAACCCGCTGCTAACTTGGCAAGGGCTGGGGACTGGGCTTTATCTCGCTTACAGTAAAAACTAAGCCAAATAAGATAGTGGATAATGTGTCAAATATATACTCTTTATTATTATGTTGTAAACTGCGTAACAATTTAGAAAGTTTGCATGTAAGAATAGCTGTTTGATGGTTTAGTGGATAGATGGATAGTGTTACAAGCACAAAAGCGTGTTTCTTTCAGTGATCACACAAGCAACTGAAAAATTTATTAATTTTAATTCCTAACACAAAAATATCTGCTAATCATTTTTGTGTTAGAAATTGCAAAAACGTCCAACACTAGAGTTACCATAATCACGGTAATTTACGTAAACAGTTTTTTTTTTCGTTTATATCGGTTACGGTTAAGTTAGCACAGTTATTAATGCTCTCGACTGTACTATAGAACTTGTTGCAAAAACCGCAGGTGAGAGATGGTAACATGTTGGAACGAGAGTTAAAATAAATGGTATAGCATGAACTACGGAGTTGAGAGTTTGTTGTACAGTGTAGAAATTGAAGGCAATTATGTACTATTTTTTTGTATAAATTTTTTTATGTTGGGTGTACAAATTTGGTGTACTTTTGATCTTTATTTTCGTTTGTAGACTGCTGTTATTTTGAAGACTGTCATATGTTGGTTAATTAATTTTGAACTAAATTATGTTTATTCTTTATATAACCAGTCCAGTTATGTACATAAAATGTTGGTATTTTCTATTAAATAAATATAAAATAACTTGCCTAACAATTTGTGTGGTTGACTTAACGAATTGTAATATCGTATCGTTATAATTTTTTATTGCATAAATAAATAATTTTATAAACAAAGTCACCGGCACCAACTAGTTCATCTACCTACATCCCAATAACACATCTAATCAAAAATTCCTCACAAAAACCGGTAAACAGAAAAAAACGCGCAAACCGTAAAGGGCCGAAAGAGCATTTTCTTGTTGAACACATTTTTTTTCTTCAACAATGGACGACTACAACAAACAATACTTATAAGCCTTTTGTGTCCAAATCTAATTCAGAAAGCACCCTTTTTCGTTTGACATGGTCCGCGTGAAAAATCACCCCAATTTCGGGGAGAATTAAGAGTCTTGGACAGCTTAAGGGAGGAAATGAGTGTAAATATCAGTATGGATAAGGGAATATGAATTGTTTTTGGGGTGTTTTTGGCCATTGTTTTCGTGAAAGGTGTTGGGAAGCCGGAGGCGTTTGAGTGGCTTTGCTTTTAATTTGATTTTTATTAAGTGAAAATATCGGAATAATGTTGCTAAAAAATTGTGTGACTATTTCAAATGCTTTGTACAAAGTAAAAAGTAATTTGAATTGAATTTAAAAGTTGAGTATGTAATTACTTTTTCTCGTTTTATATTTTTACTCATGACTGTACATACTCTATTGAATGTTTAGAAACTGAAGATATTATCACATTTTTTAAGATCAATTGCTAAAAAGCACTGAAAATCTCGAAATAAACACTATTACATCTATCTAATCTATTCCCTAGAAAACCACTCACAATATAACAAAAAAGAAAACATCTCAACACTAACAAAATAACCGCAATCTTAACGAAGGCAAAAATAATTTAATGAAAATGTTGAGAGCCCCTGAACTAGGTAGAGAGCCTTCGAGATAATCTTCTTATAAATAAAGGCTGCGTTCAATTAAGTACATCAATCAGGTGTCGTAAATTATAACAGCTTTTACAAATATTTGCATTTATTTAATCAGGTAGCGCGTTTGAAGCGCACCTGCGTTATTAGGGATGGTTTGGATTAGGCAACTGGTTAGCAACTTTTAGTTGATATGGTTTAAATTTAACTATAAAGAATTTATGAGTATAGAGTTTTGTATCCAGTGTTTTGGAATGTTTTAATGACTTATTATTGATCTAATAGGACGTTGTTGTAGCTTTCGTTTATTAATTTTCGGACTTGTTTTTGATAGCTGATTATATTAAATTAACCTGTTTCAAAATGCAATCGTACACTTTATTGCAGTTTTCCGACATTTTCTGTATTCTAAAAATGTGGTTGTGTTTCAATTCAAGCTAAAATTAATTACATTTAGTTCTAGTCTAGTTTTAGTTTTTTAGCATAAATTATAGTTAACAACGTATGAAGTACGCTTGCTGCGACAATTTTTGAGCTGTAGGTACATTAAAGTTTAAAATCCATCTGTCTAATTGCGAACTCAATTTCTTTATTTATTTATTCCAAGTAACACAAAATTAATTCCTACTACATAGTTGGCCTTTTAAAACAAAACTTTCTCCCATTTTCTTACAATAAAGTTGCCTGATACGCAACAAAAAGTTGCCCACTGCACAAGAGAACTTACCGTGCACAATTACAGTATTCCTGGGCGAGTTGTAAATAAAGTTATGTATATTAATGCGAGCCGTAGTGCCGTCGCCTTTATCACATAAAAATATTATATTTTAAAATATTCTCTACGAATTACAGTCTTCCTCACTAACCATCTTTGCTGGAAATTGTTGTAGACACCATTTTTCTTTAACGTTAGTTTTTCTTAAAGATTGAAACAAGCTACCCTATAAACAATATTATAGGATAGCTGGTTTTAAGCTGTGGAGTGTAAAGGCGAAAACCTTACTAGAGTGATAATTCCATCCCGGTATAGGATATAAGCTTCAACAAGAAAAACCGGAGTAAGACCAGTATAAGCCAGCTTTATAATAATATTAAAACATCATCAGGAAATGGTTCATTTTCTTAATCTACACCCCGCACCGTGGCTCACAAGTTTGACAGCTCATAACAAGAGTCATCCCTCAAGGGTAGCCATTGTTCAAAATAACGCCATCATCCGTCAAACGACACCCTGTCTTCATTAAAAAACCTTATTACATAAGAAAAACACCAAGTTGGAATGAGACTAACTTTGTTCTAGTTCCGTACCTATATATTTTTTGGCTTTAAATCACTCAAATTATATGCAACTTGATTTTCTAACTTTTGTCAATGAATAGAAACAAAATAGTTGCACAACGATATATTTTACAAACATACATAATATCACGCCTTATTTCAATATGGGTATAACACCACTTGCTACAATCGTTTCACGACGTCCCTTAATTTTCTTTTTCCCCTTTATTTTTTAATCACTTAAATACTTGTCTCAAGTGAAAATTGAATCATTGACACCGTACTTGCATCTTCACAAAATAAGAAATATTAAGTGAATAATAATAGTCAAACTATAATTATACCTTACATTTTTTAAGAAAAAACTTCCCGCTTGTTTCCAATTAAGCCAAACCATTTATAGACCATTTTTCAAGTACATGCCAAAAAAATACGCGCAACCGACAGATATAAATGAGCAACAAAGACATGCAATAAGGGGTTCTCTTTTTTCATTATGACGTACGGAATCCTAAAATATATTTTGCCGAAACAGAGCCACATTCCTTCCGCACTGGTTCATTAAACAGGCTCGTTATGCTTGAAGTAGAGCATAAATCGTAGCGTATCCACGAATGGGATGCTTTTGCAGTTGTGAATTTTTAAAAAAGTGAGTTTTTTCTTTTGTTTTTCGGTTCTCGCTACTGGTAGCTCTCTGTTCTTAAATAATTAGCTATATTGTATGACCTGATAAATGGAATCTACGTAGGATATAGTAGCTCGATTCTCTACCACCATCGACTACGGACAAAAACTCATCACGGCTTTGCAAGGAGTAACATATATTTTTTCTTACAATTAAAACCGCCCTTGTTAATCAGTTATAATGTAGCATTCAAGTGGTTGAAGAATTTTCAAAATAAGTCCATTACTTTGTGAGCCAATTTGTTACACTGACATAAAAATATTTTCTCTTGCTAATGTTAATAGTAGTTAATTTCTAATATTGCATCTAAATGCAACTCTATACAGATAAGCATTTTTTTTAGTTTAACCAACTCAGTCAATACCTCAAAAACAACAAAAGTATTGTACCCATATTCTATCCAAATAAATTAACCAACAATTTCGGACAACCCTATTACATTCCCAAGCCACGCGTCTACTATCTGCCATCACGCTATCCACGACATTGTACTACAATATAACTCAGGGCTGTCACGCCTGGACATCGCATGTATTTCACCAGTAAACTCGCTTATTAGCATGTAAACATACGACGGCTATTTATTTAACTTGGGACAACATTTTTAAAACGTAATTAAGAATTAGCGTGCTATAAAAGGAGAATTATAATTAGTGATTAAATTGTACGGAACATGTTAGAAGTATAAAACACGCCCATTTTACGCTACTTATATATTTCAACAGTATTGAGGTCGGTAGTGTATGGGACTGTGGCGCAAGATGTCTCGGGTTTGAATACCAGCGGGCTTATCACGTATCTCAGTTGACAGCTAGTGTACGTCAAATTGATGGTTACTATTCAGTACATTGCTGCTTCGACATAACATGTTAATCACTATATTCTAAGATAGGAAACAATGTACAGCGTAGTGGTTTTCAAATAAATGTCAACTGAGATAGCCCCCCAGGTCGGGCCAAAAAGTATTTTCTGAGTTTTCTGTTAAAAAAATCTATAAATCACAATTATGTTTGAGTCGGTATCCAACCTAATAAAGTGGTAACCTTTGTTTAAGTAAACCTAGCTAAACAAAGACTTGTGTCCTATTACGGAAATGTAATTTTACTAATTATAAATTGTATAGCTTGGAAATCGTTAAATATTACTATAGGCTTCAAAACGTTATTTTACAAAGGATTTTTTTTGCACCAAATGAGAATCGAACAAACAAGGATTCTTGATCTTATTATTTTTTACAGTTCCCGCACTGAGAATTTCTCTTGTGTCGCAGGGACTTTTATAAACATACAAACAACGCAGTACAACCAGACCCAGACGTGTGGGAATCGAACCCACGACCTCCCGATAGTAGCAGCGTGGCGACCTAAACCACTGCGCCATGGAGGCAGACTGTGGTTACCATACCTTCTAGTTTCAGGATAACCAGATCATGAAATTCTATTCATTCACAACAGGTAGACATAGCTTTGTGGGCGTATTTATAATTAACGCAATATTTTCGTCAAAAGATATTTATAATTAGTTATTTTTAGTTTAAATGTCAGCAGTTATTTTGAAAATGATTGACGCGGTTTCATTCTTACCCCTTCCTAATTATGTGACGAACGCAATTCGATGCAAAAGCGAAGCGAAAAGTATAATCTTTTGGCTAGTTATTTTACCTAACGCACTACAGTCACGTGTAGAGGATGTAGATTTGATTCCTTACAGAATTAGAATCAGATTGAATGAATTAAAAGCACGTTTAGCGCAGTGGTTAACGTAGTCACCTCGCTGCAATAACCGTAGCGCCGCGTGTAGTGGTTTCCAATCCCACCCGGGACAAATATTTTTGTGATGAGACAGATGTTATGAAGCAGGCATCCACTAAGAATAGACAAATTCTACCCGCAAGAGGATAAACTAGAATAAAATAAAGAATAATAGAGAAATTGAAAATAAATGTCCATAGTCACAAACCACATGAACGAAGTCGCGGGCTAAAGCTACATTATACATTAATACATTAGTTTCTAAGGACTCCTGTCTCATTTACGTAAATTAGATTAATTATTTAAAATTTTATACCGCCACTACGTGTTGCAATTAAGGTGGTCGCCACACCACTATCATTACCTCGGAATATTGTGGGTTCGATTTCCATGCAGAAATGTATTTGTGGATCGCACAAATGGTTGTCTCGAATCTGATTGTATTCAGTGTCTGTGTTTTATAACACATAGTTAACACAGAAATGTTATAGTCCGGGATTTATCTTAAAAAAATATATAACAACTAGCTGACCCGCGCAACTTCGCTGGCGTCACGTAAGAGAGAATGGGTCATAATTTTCCCCGTTTTTGTAAAAATTTTCGTTACTACTCCGCTCCTTTTGGTCGTAGCGTGATGATATATAACCTATAGCCTTCCTCGATAAATGGGCTATCTAACAGTGAAAGAATTTTTCAAACCGGACCAGTAGTTTCTGAGATTAGCGCGTTCAAACAAATAAACTCTTCAGCTTTATAATATTAGTATAGATATATGTTCTAGGAAATCATGTATCAGCAAAATATCTTAGCATAAATAGTGGGTGTAACATCCTAACATAGCCGATAACACGACAATATCATATTAATTAATCTTTTTACCAATGATTTTATCAGAAATAGGATCCAAATGTTATATTTTTGCTTGCAAAGCATATAGGTAATTAAATAGTATCTGATCAGATGGGTAATTGGGACCCAGGTGGACACATTTGGACTCGTTAGGGGTGGGTAATTGGACACTAAAGCCGTATTAGTTACGTGGACGGAATATGGGGGTGAAAGTATTGTTTTTGGGGGTGAATACACGTGTCTGGTAGTCATTGATTGACAAAATGTTTGGTGTTTGACATCAAAACTAAAGCATTCAAAGTTTTATCCCCTATTTCAACCAATTAGGGGTGGAATTTCGGAAAACAAATGTTAATTGCCATACTAGATTTTATCAAAATCGGTCCAGCGGTCTGGCTGTCAAAGCGTAAAAGACAAACATAAATAGTTTCATAATTCACAATGGAATAATTTTGGCGACGTAGTTAGACTTTCAGTTCTAACACCACTTAGAGGTTACCCATCTGTAAATTGACCTTGGCAACGTTGCTTTACCTACATGATCGTTTACTAACTAGGGGAGGTGTTCCTGATACATTTCCTTTAAAATACTTTCTTCCTCCGAAAAATATAACAAGCAAACATAATTCTTCCTCTATTCTATTCTCATATATTGAATCTGTCAAAGATAAATTGAAAAAATGATTGAAACACTCCGTTCGCGTCAGGTTAGCATTGCAATATTAAAGTATCGAGATGATTTATTCCTTCACCGATATTTTCCTTGCCGAAAACTGTAGAGAATACTTCGCATTTGTTAATAATTTCCGTATTGAAAATTAGGTTTTTAGAAACATACAAATAATCGACATAAAGTATTATATCACTATTTTAGAACATATTTATAGTTCATTCTCCATGACTACACAAAGAGTTCGGAGGTTCGATTCCCACGCAAAGTAATTTTATAAAAAAATACTAATTACTATCCCACTGGGATATCTCCTCCCGGAATGAGAGAAAGAGACTGGGATTTTAATCCATCACGATATCCAAGTAAGAGTCTTTGCATATGACTGTAAAACTTGAAGTTAGGAACTTTGCATTTCTTCAAAAACTATTTCAAACCACTTTTAGACATGAAAGGTTCCATCACTATGTTTTCTTTCACCGTCAAAACGAGTCACTATTATTCCTAATACACAATTTTGGAAAAGTCATTCCCTATTGGTTTGAACCGAGAAATATTTCTACCTAACCTAGCAACAAATGTACATACATTAGCTATACTGTCAAGCATTAATTAATCGTATACAGTTCAAACTAACTCAATATTATCCATTGTGGTGAGATCATTGACTGCGCTATTGTTTAGCCCTAATATCGGCTGCGTATCGCGATGGACGCCACAATGAAACCCTATTACACTATCTAGGTACATCTTAATTGGGTTTTGAACTTTTTATTTAGCACCAGAGGAGTTTAAACTAATTGTTAAGAATTGTTTGAAAATAAGACCTTTCTAAATACTTTAGAGACACTAATTAGATTTCCATATAAAAAATACTCCAGATGTAATAATCGGATTTCCATTGAAAGCAAAATTCGATATCATAATTTAGTAGTACCTAGATGTTTAACCGACTTCAAATAAGGAAGGGAATTTTAAAGTCGGTTGAAATTGAAGTTGGTCATTCACATTTTCTTTGATAGAGAAAATTCCTACACTCTTAAGCTTTTAATCTAGGAAATTTAAGGGCCAACAATATCTAAAAGATCAATTTGTTAGACACATACTTCTTTGTTTTATTTTTAAATTACACACTATTACAACAATTCTTAAAAAAAATACAGTAAATTAATAAAATCTATAGATCTCAAGATAACCCAAATCTAACACAATAAATACCAATTGTAATGAAAAAACTTCACATACACATACTAAGTCGGTGAAACATTCGTTTTTCTACAAACTTTCGCCGCTGACCGTAAAGTTGAGGTATCGAGGTAACTCTTTAATAATAAGTTACGTTCTGTCCGCGTTTTCGCTAACTTTACGAGTTTATGTCTCAAGTGAATTGAGAATATAGGTATTTAAGGTCGGAATTATATTTAAGTTTGAGAGCTAATCTTACTAGTTTAGGTGTATTTTTCACTTTTGTGTTTTTGTCGGAATAGAATGTACTTAAAGTCGCTAAATGTCGTTAAGGTCGGTGCCTTTGCATTTATTATTGGATCATCTCAGCCGGGAATCGTCCACTGCTGGACAAAGGCCTCCCCCATGGAGCGCCAATAGGACCGGTCCTGGGCCGCCCTCATCCATCGGACTCCGGCAACCCTTACCAGGTCGTCGGTCCATCTTGTGGGGGGCCTGCCAACACTACGTTATTACGTTATTATTGGATATTAAATATATTTTATTTTAATTAGATATTTTACAAAAAAAGTCTTAATATTTCTGCAGTTGTTTTTAGCAGCCATTGCAAGTTTACAAACCACTAAATATAATATATTAAACATGATCTGAGTGGTTGCATTTGTTAAGGGGTCGAACCTACGACCTCCACGTTTGTAAATGGAATTACTAACCGATACTGTGCCATTAGTGCAAGTGTCAATATTAAGTTAGATAATAATGGACTACATTTCTCTTTATCGTTTCCATAATCGATAATCATCTAAAGAAAACTAAAATATCCATTAAAACTTATAGTGCCCGATACAATCTACTAAATTTCATTAAAGACAAAGTGCTGCCATCTACCGACAATAAAAAGTGTTATTAATGATCGCCTATGTCGCGATATGGTGATAAATTGTACATCTAAATAAATGTAATTAATTAAATTATTAATGTAATGGATTCTGATGTCATTTGGATAAATTAATGTAAGTGGATAATTAATGTTTGTGTTTGTATGAAACATTTTTTATTTACAGTCGACATGCTTGCATGAAAAGTTACGTCCCCAAGGTCATAAAATGTAGAGGGTTTATATGCCAGTTAAGACAAGGGTCTTGTCATGTTTGAAAAAAATGATTTACCGCATTATTCAAGGAACTAAAATAAAATATCACGCCTGTTATACCTTAAAGTGTGGTATAACAGGCGTGATATTTGCAGAGGTGTAAAGTCACCCTCGTTTCGCCATCTACAGTGTTGGACCCATGTAATAGGGGGCGAGTGTTATGCCATCTATCGGGCACATTACCAAACTCCAGGCTACTATTGAGAAACATTCCAATATTAATTAGAAAAGACCAATAGTACTTTGCTCGACTAACCCCCGGTATCTGAAGTACATTTAGCAGTAGTTTATCAATTCAATTCAGCATTTAAACCCATATAAAAAAACGCTATTGAATAGTAAACGTACTCAGACAGAAACCACATTTACATAGAAATCTTAACCAAGACCCCATGATCCGCTGTCGGATACACGACCAATCGCACTACAGAGTCTGTAATATTAATGGTGAAAAATTATTCAAGGCCATATAAAGTTGAAAACGAAACTGATTTCACAAAACAATAACCATTTTCAAAAACACCAAACTTGTAAGTGGTAGACACTTCCTAATACGTCTACAGGGTGATTTTCAACCCGAATTACCACCCCCGGAATATTTTAATTCAAGCAATTGGCGGTTGAAGTGTTAAAGTTATTAGTAGTAATTGCAAGCGAGGGGTGAAAACCAACCCCTAAGGGGTGATTGTTAAAACTTTTGTAAGGACGTAAACTTTTGAATTAAAAAAATAAGTCTTTTTCACTAAGATGTTCAGACAGATTTGAAAAATACGTTTTTTTCGTTAATTTATTTACTTACTGTATCTTACTAATAAACGTGCAAGCTCTGTTCAGTGTTCTCTTTCACTCATGTACAGTTTCAAAAATGATTGAAAGTGGCAAAACACTGTATAACTAATCAGAAGCTTACACGACATTTATTAGTTAGACAGTTAGTTGTAAAAATGTCTACACTGACAGTGTACAGTGAATTAATTGGCCCAGACTGTATAGAGTAGGAAATCCTATAGATGCATTTCTATTTTATACATATACTGTAAAATATAACATAATTTAAAATCTGGACATCTTGTGATAACAAAAAGGATTAACAACAGGTTTAAAATAGTAACAAAAATAATTATTCTACGAATAAAACAGGGTAAAATAGGGTTTATAAGTAGGTTTGAAGTATAAATATTTTATCAAAAAGCGGACAAAATCGTGAGTCCAAACTAGTATTAGTTTTTCCCAGTTCCATTGTCCTCATTGTGAAAGTTAACGATTCAAGTTCTACAAATGAATCAAATCAATCAAGATTCTTTGTCAAGGGGTGAAATATCTAGTTAAGAAGTTTTTCTGAAAAATGACCTCTCAGGGTTGAATCAAATTGAGTTTAAAAACGCCGTTATATACTAGAGACGGTAATTTTGTTGTAATTGTAGTTGTAAGGCCACATACTAGTGAGAAAAAGTGCTATCTATTTGTGAGTTAAACAAATATTTGATTCACGTGGTATTCAAACCCACGATCTACTAGCGCAATAACAGAGGTAGCATTACCTTAACCACTGCAACATAGATACACCCACACCAAGGAAGAGAAATTCAAGATCAAATAACTCTACAAGATTTTTTTTATTGCAGTAGTTGTCTTTTAAGAAGAAAAAATACAATTTTGTTCTTACTCTTTCTGTAGAATTATATATATCGTATTAAATAAGGCACATTACATAAAAAGAACCACATATTTGAAGCAATTCATACAGTCTAATATCATTCCGACCGCGATATCACCTAACATAAAAACTAAAATATGTACATACATACATTGCCTTTATATCGGCGGCTTCCAGAACTTTCTGTTTATCACACTACCCAATAAAATATACAGATACAATCATTTGACAGCATATAAGATGGCCCCCCGGCATCCCTTGCCGAGGAAAAAAGAATATATAATAAGTGCCGAATATATTTTTTCTTTATCTTTGCCAGATACAAAATATGCCGAGTCAACTGGCTATTTCCTTTTCTATTTTATTTGAAGGGTGGCAACACTTGCCTGTTGTGGTAAAAAATATTTTGGTTACCTTGTTTTGTATGTAAATAAGAATGTAGCGCAGTAGCTTCAGTGACTGTCTTTCCTTTTACACTTGAAGGTTGTGGGTTCGATTCCTACAATGAACAAAATACTTGTGTTGTTAATGAATTTGAAAGGCTACTAACTATTTATTGTGTAGACAGCCATTAAATAACGATATTAAGATGCCCCATGGGAAGGAAGTCTGATTTAATATACACAAACACATATACATATATATTTTTCAAAATGTATCATTACAGGCTTAACCTAATACAAAAAAAGTACTTATGTGATGATACGTGTCTACTACACCTGACATAATTCAGGATATTACTGAAGAATTAGGACAATGACATTACACAATTTGGTCTGTAAAACAACAGCCAAAATTCTACCTAACTACAAACGAAAAAACTTCGAACAAGTTCAAATTAAACTCTCAATCGAGACCCACATTCTATTCCATTCTTGGCCTCAATTTTTTCAAATAAAATTTATTAGCGAATAAATCAGAGTCTAACTTGGCAAGTCAAGTTTAATAGTGGCTGAGACTTAATTAATAAACGTCAACTTGCCACGCGGCTGCATTGAAATGGTTCGAGACTTGGCGAGACTTGGCGAGACTTGGCGAGACTTGGTCAGACTTGAACGACCTTTTATTACGCAATTGAATTGGAGATAATGTGTGTTATTGGAATTTTGTGTGTAAAGGTATTGTAGAAATAAATTAGCGTTATTTTGAGCAAATATCAACTTTTTTGTTGAAGATCTGTAGAAATTAGAAACAGTGGTTTTTAAAAATCTTTTGGCACTGGTTTGGACAGTACTGAATTCATGACAAATTACGATTAATCTTAGTCACTGTTGCCATATCAGATACGTTACCAAACTCCGGCCTGCTTAAGCAAATTCTAATATAAATTAGAAACACCTAAATAGCAGTTTGTTTGACCCAGGATTCGAACCAGAGACACTATATAGACCTTAGACACAGTTAATTAATAATCAGCAGTAGTATATTTTTTTTAAGACATCGCCCGCACTAAAAATTTGTCTTGTGTCGCGGGGACTTTTACAAAGGTACAAACAACGGACACAAAGTACAATCAGACCCGAAATATCATAAATAGGATTGCTAATAACATACAAACAAAAAATGTAAACTCTTCAATAATTTACAACAGCCTGAAAACTATCAAAGTACTCATACTACAAATATGTAGTACACATGTACAACAGCGATCGGAAGCCTCAGGCTACATTCTTGCCAAAGAAAAGACAATTTTTCACTAACTTTTCTAGTTTATACAAACAAATTGAATTTCATCTTCAATTTTCTTTTTTTTCACCACAAATTCTTTTCAGTGTTGCCACAATGCATAATGTGGTAATTGAACTGTGTTGCCAGCGTTGTTTTTTTTAGTGTTTATAGAGCAATTTTGGTTTTGGTTGTTTTAAATTGGTTAGATAAAGACAATTTTAATATGTTGAGTGTGGAAAAGTATACTGGGTCGGGAATTGAATATTATCGAGGAAAATATTTATATTTAGAAATTTTATTGGAAAACTGGAAAAACCTGAAAAACTGAAAAGATTTTAAATTGTTGCGTGTTTGAATGTTTTAAAGTGAATTATATTATGTTAAGCATGGTTTTCATACATGTTTGTCCTTATATCAAAGTGTTAACTTAAAAAACGGTATAAACGTATACGATAAGAACTTTCTTACGTAAAAATCCTGTAATTGTTAAATTACTTGGAACCTTTTAATGCACATATTTTTTCGTTTATTAACTTACTATTCTTAGTTACACAACAAATTACTTAAATTATATAATTATTAATAAATACATTCAACCATATATTTCCGAATCCAATGAACACAAAGATTCAAACCTATTTCTCATTTCGGGATATAAGATATAAGGCCTTTGCCCATCGGGACAATATCGAGTTAAATATATTTATTACTAGCTGACCCAGCAAACGTTGTTATGTAATTTTTTAAATATTGTCACTTAGGGCTATGAAAAATAGGTGTTGGCCGATTCTCAGACCTACTCAATAAGCTCACAAAATTATGTAAATTATGAGTATGGCAACGAAAACTGTGACGCGAGAATTTTATACATTAGATATTATTTTATAATCTCTGGCTACCTCTTTAAACTGTCGCTCTAACAATAACTACACAAACGATCAAGTGGTCAACACGGGGTCAACACACTCCTTTGTGCGATGACCTATTTGAAGCTAATCGAGTTCCATTCATTCACTCATTGACTCATTCACTCGTTCACTCATTGGTGAATGATGTATGCGAATGTATGTTATATTAATACGGTTTGTTGAAAATATTTAAGCCTGGTTTCTGAGGCAAATTTAGCGGTAGTTTATCTATTCAAACTGTTTTTTTATATGAGTTCAGACGTTATTTAATAGATAAACTACCTCTATATATACCTCAAAAACCGGGAGTAAGATGAACAAAGCGTTTTAAATTTCGTGATTCAGGATTCGCGGTCATTTCCGTAAAATAAAGATTCTTATCGCAAATCAGAAAATCTGTCTATCTGTCACTCTATCACACCTAAATTGCTGAACTTATTTTGATGAAATGTAGCTTAGAGATAGTCGACTATATTGTCATCTATAATAGACTATACGTGTTGTGTATTATTGCAGTATACATTTTAATACTATTTCTTTCCTATTCTTCGTAGCAAATATTCTACATATTCCTAGATTCTAATCTAGGATGTATAGCAGTTATTTATATCCACAATTAAGACAATAAGGGTACTGGTTAATGGCCATTATGCCCAACAGTGGACAAACTGGACATTAACATAACAAGTACTACACTAATTCTTTGCTTTAAGCTCTTAACTCTTTGAGTCGTATTAATATAAGGCTGGTGTCTCAGTGATAGCGATACAATAATTTTATTTCCTCTTAAAATTTCCGAAGAAAAGTTAATTTTAGTAGAAATTATTTTATGAAATGCTAGCTGCTATCCGCGACTTCGTACATGTGAAAAGATTTCCCGGGTAAAAACTTTATACCCAGGAAATCTTTTAAATTTAAATTGTGGTGATAAAATGAAAAAAGAAGAATTTTCGTGAAAATTTAACAAACATACGTACATACATACATACAACAAAACATAAAAGATTAACAAATATATTTGCATAAACACACATACACCTATAGCTACAAATTTTCTCATTTATAATATTAGTAGGCCAAAACCTTAGACACATTTAAAAGTCTAGAACGTGACACGCATCATGAAATTATTATATTATTCTACTTCACAGTCTCACTAACCATACGTACAAAAGCTACTACAAGGATTAGTTTTAAAAACACAGATTCAATCTCACAAAGTCCTTCAGAAACAATTTCCTAAACAAACATGAATGTTTTTAACATAAAATTAGGTTAGTGTCACTATCGACAAGTAAAAATAAACCGTGTAGAGAGTCCCCCGGGACTTTGTCGATCCCGGAACCCGGGAATACGGGACGAGGCTTACATGTATAAAACTCGTCCCCCGGGATGTAAAGTTTCTTTCTTTATTAATAAAAGTGAAAAGGGACTTTTTAGATTTCGGTAATAGATAAAGGTATTTCGATCTTTTGATACGAATGTATTTGAATGTGATGCTGTTTTCTTTATATTCATCGTAATATTTTATTAATATATTTTGACGGAACAACGTAAACTAATATAAGTTATAAAATAATATTGTTTGTAGTACATTATTCGTCCTTTTTTTTGGATATTAATTCCCAATGAGCATTAACACAATTTGTAATGAGATTTACTTAATTTTATAACTTTAATTTGAACAAAAGAGCTGTCACCAAAAAGTTACTTTTTTTTAAATATAACATTTTAAATTAGTTAATAGTTTCGCAGTTTAATAAAATGTACGATCAATTTACAATACAGTATCAATTAACTTCACAAGTAAAATCCTGTCATATCGCACTCCCGGTGCAACACTGTCACTTTTGTAAAAAAAAACAAATCTATAGATATGTTACAAAGTCATTGTTGTGTGAGGTGTCAACGTTTTAAATGCTTCTCCTGAAAAACTAATTTTTTGCATAAGTGACAGTATTGCACCGGGGATGCGATATTTAGTCATAGAAATATTTAATTTAAGGGACCATTTGAGCTTGTATTTAGCAAGTAATTATGTAGATTGCCAGATTTTTCAGACATACTAGTATTTTTATACAAGGGATCATTTGGCGCTTGTGTTCAGCAAGTATATGTAGCTTGTCAGGTTTTTCTAACATTTATCTATTTTTTATTCATCTATCTTCCTTACAACTATTTTTACAACATATCATACCATACAACCAGAAAAATACCCGTTTAACAATACGACATCCTAAAATACTACAATCTAACGTTATTATAAGCTCGCTAACAACATCCCCCTACCCTTACGGGCTATATTTATAATTACATGCGCCATACCTCCGAGGGATCTAGTTACAAAACTTGAGCGCGGATTATAACAATTACATAACTACTTAGTGTTACCCTTTGTCGCTCATATCGTAAAGACTAGTTTACAATGACATTTTACACATATCTCATTTAAGTCCAGCATTAACATATTTATTTTAACAAACTGGAATATATTTTTGGGTAAAATAGGACTTTTATTTTGAAATTGGGATCTAGCCTAACATACTTTGAAAATACTTTAATTATTGCGTACCTTTACTCCTTGCATTTGGGTAAAAAACTGCTACTATTGGTCCTTTGTGTAAAAAAATGTATAAAACCTCCACACTTTGTTCAAAATGTTATCTCTTAAAACCTATAGAACATTTTTGACTGAAATATTGGACAGTTCTGCGTCTGTCCGTCTGTTAACGTTGTTTCAAGACACTCGGATTGCAACCAGGGCTAGAGCGTTTTGCTGGCATCCTCCCTGCAGAAGTAATTCCAAACCAATCGAGTTTTAAATGACGTACATTAGAAATTTTAAAATTATATAGAAATCAAAGGATTAGGAGTTTATATCAGCTTTCGTAAAATGTGCACAAAAACACACATACTTTCGTTTTTATAAAAGAAAGTCTTAAGTCCAAATGTGGGACAATCAAATCGACTCAAAAAATAATCTATACTAATATTATAAAGCAGAAGAGTTTGTTTGTTTGTTTGAACGCGCTAATCTCAGAAACTACTGGTCCGATTTGAAAAATTATTTCAGTGTTCGATAGTCCATTTATCGAGGATATCATCACGCTACGACTATTAGGAGCAGAGCACCAGTGAAAAATGTTACAAAAACGGGAAAAATCATGGCTCTCTTATGTGACGCAAGCGAAGTTGCACAGGTCAGCTAGTTAAAAATATGATGTAAAAAAATATAGAAGAATGAAACAAAAAGGGGTATTTCAAAGATGTATCTTCATCCTAACACAATAATATTACACATGACTTAGGTGATCTCCCAAATAATTCAAGTGCTACTCAGTTAAATGTACGGCTTTGTTCCGAGTGCAATTAACTTAAGTACGGTTATACTTGAGCGTTATTTATTTACGGCTTATTATCATTTATTCAACTTATACTTAACTAGAAAGTGTTTAAACCAAGCTTTGTGCTTTTGGAGATTACTGAGGGGTGATTTCTTACTACTATACTGTACTTCTGTCAACTAAAAACCGGCTAACTATCAAGATATTCTGTATGAAAATCTGATCAGCGCGGCAGGGCCTCTAGCGGACGCTATAGGAACTATTTTTGTGATGTATTTTAAATGTGTAATGGTTAAAGGTACTGTGGGTTGCTAAAGTCTTTATTTATAAATGCTAACTTTTAGTTAAATGTTACTCAATCACACCAAAACTAACTTATGAAAGCGAAGGTTATATAAAAACAAATAATACCTATTTTTAATAATTATTATGATTAGTAACAGTAATTTTTGCAATGCATATTCGGTAACCTTGTACTTTGTGTAGCATTTAAAGAAGTAACAGGCATCAATTTCCTAACTCTCGATTTCCTCTCAATATTCACATGATTCAATAATTACAAACTAAGGTTTAAACCACGTAACCATTAATCTATCTAACCAATCACATGTAGCAGAATGAGTCGACTTAAAACTGACCTATCAGTTAAACCATCTTCCCGACTAAAAGGGTTAACCGAAAGGGCACGCGATGCTACCACAGAACAGATGCAGAGGGAAAATTTATAGGAAAACTTCAAAGATTTTGTATTAAATATATTTTTGACAAAAATTCATTTTCTTTGAATCACTTTGCTTGCACCTCTGTAGGCACTTTCTACTTATCCTACTAATATTATAAACGGGAAGTTTGTGAGTATGTGTGTATGTATGTTTGTATGGATGTTTGTTACTATTTCACGCAAATACTACTAAATCGGTTACGACGAAATTTGGTATATAGGTAGCTTAAGACCCAGAATAACACATTGGGTACTTTTTATCCCGGAGTTCTCGAAGGATCGGGATTTACACGGGTAGAGTTTCCACGCGGACGAAGTCGCGGGCGGCCTCTAGTATAGAAATAAACCAATATGTTGCTTAACGCAAAACTCAAGAACAGCTCAACCATATCAACTAATTGTTTACGTAAAATTATCTTTAAGACGCAAGAAAGGTTTTTATGAAAGGAAAAAAATAACAAAAATAATTGCAAGCATGTTCGTGTACGAACTCAGCTATTTAATAATATAAAAGCTTGTAAAACACAGAAATATGTATTTGACATGTTTCTGTGTTTCAGTGGCCATATTGTCGCAACTTCGCTTGTGTCACATAAGAGAGAATGGGTCAAAATTCCCGTTTTTGTAACATTTTTTACTGGTACTCTGCTCCTATTAATCGTAGCGTGATAATATATAACCTATAGCCTTCCTCGACAAATGGGCTATCTAACACAAATAATCTTTCAAATCGGGCCAGTAGTTCCTGAGATTAGCGCGTTCAAATAAACAAACAAACTCTTCAGCTTTATAATATTAAATATAGATAGCGGAACTTCTGTAGCCATCTAGTTTGTGGTGTTACAAGTAGCTCAGAATGTCAGAGGGCTAACTATCTCCAATTACGAGGGGATGACAGTAATATGACCAAGGAATTGATATTTAACACATTAAAATATTATGTTCTTTTTATATGTTTTGCTTATTTAGCATAGAGACTACTTTATTTATGTGTGACTATCTCTGTGGCGCAGTACCCAAGGTCGCCACTTTGCATCGGGGGTCGTGGGTTCGATTTCCACACAATTTTTTTTAATGTACCTCTGCTGGGCAAGTGTCTCCTCCCGTAATGAAGGGGTTAGGCCTTGAATCCACTACGCTGGCCAATTGCAAGTATGGGACGTTGCATACCATCAACAAGGTACCATCACGATGTTTTCCTTCACCATTGGAATAAGTGATAATTATTTCTAATACACACTTAACTTCGTAAAGTCATTAGTGTGTTGCCTCAGATTCAAACCTACAACCACCATAGAAGGTAGCAACTTATACCACTCTTAACAAATATTTAACACGACAAAACTGATCGTTTCAACACCCCTTTTAAAACTGTACAGGAACAATTAACTGAAGTGACCTACATAGAGACCATAGAGTAAGGGATCCCCTAACAAATTGCTAGGGTTGAGCTCACGGATTACGAGATCAATAGATAAGGGGAATCTATGGGAAGATTTATGGGACCAGCGTATATAGGCTTTGATGCTTGCACAAATTGACATGTATATTGGCACTCAAAATCAAAATTCCGTATAATATTGTTGACTAACTTCGAAAAAAGAGTTTTTAGAAAAAGGTTTTTTTTAGAAAAAGGTTCTCAAACCGTCTCTATTTTTTTTTTCTTTGTTCGTTACCGATATGAAGCTGAAGTTGATGCCTCCCATGTAGTCTCATTTAAATTTCAAATCTATTCTGAGCAGTAGTTTTTCTTTAAAAAATTCTAAACTTTGTCGACATAGATGATATGCCATGTACGTTTTGTGACAAAACCTATCGGTGACAAACTATAGGAAAACTTAGGTCGTTGCAAAATTTAGATTTGAGGACGTTTTTCTAACTTATCATATTAAAGGCTATCGGAAGGCTTGTACAACTTGTTTGTAAGGTAAATAAGATATGAATCTAGAAATCATTTTAACAGTCCTTTCAGAGCACTGAGGTATACAACTTGATTACGATCAAACACTAATCTATATAACATCCGCACCAAAGGTTACTTAACCCACTGATCCTTTTGAACAACCAGGATACCTTGAAGGTATTTGTGTGTAAGAGTAATTTCCAGTCGGATTGTATGTTCAAGTTTAATGTGAAGATAAATCAAGCGAGCGTACATTCTGGATGATAGAACAGTACTTTGATGATGATGTACAAACAGTCACACCTCCCATTTGATGGGCATGAGTATCTGGTCTGAAAATGGATGTAAATTTATCTATTTACTAGTTACTGCCCGCTACTACGTCCACGAGAAAAGATTTCCTAAAATCTATACTATATTATAAAGCTGAAGAGTTTGTTTGTTTGTTTGTTTGAACGCGCCAATCTTAGGAAGTACGGGTCCGATTTAAAAAAATATTTCAGTGTTCGATAGTCCATTTATCGAGGAAGGCTATAGGCTATATATCATCACGCTACGACCAATAGGAGCAAAGTACCGATAAAAAATGTTACAAAAACGGAAAAAATTATGACCTATTCTCTCTTATGTGACGCAAGCGAAGTTGCGCGGATTAGCTAGTGTAAAGATAAATCAAGCGAATTGGTACATTCTGGGTGATGGAACAACAGTACTTTGATGATTATCTACAAACAGTCACACCTCCAATTTGATGGGTATCGCAATCGGTTAGCTCACAGAATAGGGACACGGTTAGTGTAGTGTGTGATGGCGATGAAAATCAAAATATGAGGGTGGATGAACAGTCGTCCGCCTCATATACACGAAGTCCTGTCGCTGCTCCAGTCAGCCTGCTACCACGGCGAGTGCAACCTGCGCCGAAACGTTAGGCATTTTAAGGTAAAATGCGCGTTTGCGTTAATTCCCGTATTCTCTATTATACATTAAACAAGTATCTGTTCTGAATAATATAGATGTAATTTTATCTATTTACTAGTTTCCGCCCGCAACTTAACGTGAAAATATTTACCGTAGTAAAATGTATCCTATGAGTTAATCTAGGTTACAAGCTATCTGCATACTAAACAGACAAATCTGTCAACAAGATTTTTCGTGAAAAAATGACATACATACAAACTTTCGCACTTATAATAACAGTAAGATGTATATACAATCACCTATCGAAAATGCAACCTCATACATTTTTCCAAGAATCGAACCAACAACCCCATCGGAGTGATTGCAAAATAGTAACCTATACTAAGCAGTAATTTCACGTGTTGCCAATTTTCTCACCCTTGAGAAACCACTATCCTACATGTTGTTATATAAATCAATATATTCTTAGAAACGTATAAACAGACAGTTTTCTAAGTAATACTATTGTTCGTGGTAAAGTATATACATTTTGTGGAATTTACTACGTTTTAATACTAAGAAATTATAGTAGAATCACTTTTGGTGGTGATTTTTTCCGTGTCGCATTCCTTGGGGGTAAAAAGTGACTTATGTATTAAGCCATTTTGCAACTACCTGTGTACAGAATTTCATCAAAAATAGTTCAGTAGTTTGTGCTTGGAAGAGTATCAAACATACATATACTCCCCTTTATGCAAACGTTATTTTAGTCAAATATCTTAATAGATAAAAAAGAATGCCTTGCTATTTTGTGATAAAAAAAATTACCCTGCCTATGATACTGGACATTAATTATTTATTTATTAGAGACAGTAAATTATTAGATGTCATACAAACATACAAAACTACCGACGCAGTTTGACTGTAGAATCGAAAATTATTATTAAACTTTCTTCATAACAGGTTTTATCTAAATCGGTTCAGTAGTTTAGTAGACTATGCTTACACAGACATACAGAATCATCGCTACTACAACATTCAAAAGATCTTTATTACAAAATAAATGTTAAATTTCATCATCCATATTTCAACCCTATAAAACTCCTACCCACATCTATAACCACATTTTAAATAACTCTCATACTTTCAGAGGATATAATAAAAACCAGTAAAACATCGTTTAAGTGTAGATTAGTATATAATGCATGCACGGACACGCGCCCCGGCTGAACGCTAATAGAAAATAACTTGTAATAATAAAGAATTAAATGGATGCATAAAATTTTCTTTATAATGAAAAAAGCTTTCAGGAAATTGTTTATACGTTAACTAACCTTGGCTTGTTAACTCTCTGGAGTTGCATGATAAATAGTAGTAGTAATAGTAGTTTCAACTTTGGTAAAAAAAATTGTCTTAGTAGTTTTTTTTGATCTTGAGTTCGATTTCTGGGTCGGCTAAAAATTTTTGGATTTTTATCAAAATCATTAGCCTGTAAAGTGCGCTGCGCGATTAACGCATTTAAATAACTTACCTAATTACTGAACTTTAAAATACAAGCTGACACTGTCTTTGACGGTCACGTGCCAAAATTAATATACAAGAAAATAAAATTAATTCGGACTCTTTTCTACTATGATCTTAGAAAAAAAAATTATAACTATACCAGCGCGGAATTGCATTAAAATTGGTTAAGTCATTTAGACGTGATTGGGTAAGAATTAGACTTTTGCATAGATTATATTAGTATAGAAATATTATATGCAAAAGGATAGGACTAAAAGTAGCTATCAATCGCAATAAATCTAATCAAAATCGTTGAAGTAGTACCGGAGACTCGGTACAGTGAGGTTTCCACGCGAGTGCGCTGTATGACTGTCATTGTTTAAGAGACTAGGTCAAGCTGACAAGCTATTAACATCACAATACTATTATATCATTACTTGCTACTCGCTTTAATGGAGACAGATTGAAACTATTCGTTTGAATTGTCACTAGTTAGTATCTTTAAAATATTTTTAGAGAAAACATACTATTGGAAAAAACTATGTGACAAAATTATAATCGAAAATTAGTGTCTGTTAAATAAATAATTAAAGAATAGAATTATGTCTTGTTAAGGTTAAATCACACTCCGTGCTCACAAAGGGGCTGAAAGAATTTCTTTCAAAAATTTGAAATATGTATGTATGTATGTGCAATTTTCTTAATGCAAAATAAATATAGAGGTATAATATATGTTTTAATCCTACTAATATAATGAATGCGAAATTTTTAGAGTATGTTTGGATGATGTTTATTACACTTTTACGCAAATACTACTGGACCGTTTACGATGAAATTTGGTAGGGTACTTTTTATCCCGGAGTTCCTGAGCGATCGGTATTTGCACGGGAAAAGTTTCCATGCAGACGAATTAGCGGGCAGCCTCTAGAATGTTATAATACAACGCTACTGATCGCTTTTTCATCGCTTTCCATAGCGTGAAAGAAATTACCCATCCTGAATTGGCGACTTACAGCACTGTGTCCAATTACCACTAACCATTAATTGTTGCATACGTATGTTGTTCCGAAATTTATCTCGAAATTGCAGTACAGTTTGTTACTAAAGGTTTAACCAAAACAACATCTAAATGCACTAATCTTTGCATTACTTGGGGACTATAGTTTAATCAAAGTCACGTTTCAAGCTAGATCCTTCCTGATCCGTAGTAGGAGTCCATTACACAAGTTACCTACGTTTAATTAAACATCCTCGGCCTCATGTCTCCTTGCTACGTGGTATTAGTATCTAACCGACGTAAAAAAAAGAGAAGGCTGCTATCTATTTACTGTAATATTTAGGTTCTAAACCCGGGTAAAACTGTGACTTTAGACTTTTTTTCTCAAAGGACAACAGATTCTTGCAACGTTGTTATCTGTCTATAAATGAGATAAGCTACTTTTATTGAGAATGTCATGGGTTTGTGATTGAATTTGTATGGTATATATCCTTCTATCCTTGTGGTTGGCCACTTATAGGTAGAGCCCAGTAGCTCGATTCTCTACTACTATCGACTCCGGACAACCGACCTGTCGTCGAGAAATTTTGTATAAAAATCTGATCAGCGCCTCTGACGGGTGTCGTAGGAAACATTTTGGCAGTACATTCTAAATATCAAATGTCGATAGCTAGCCGGTTGTCGGTAGTCGATAGTGGTAGAGAATCAAGGTACAGTAATTGTGAAATAAGGCAACATTTGTTGGTAGCAAAGATGAACCTTCCCTACTACTGTAGACCGGATGTTATAAATTAGATTCCCTTACAAAAAAATTGCTCTCAAGTAGTTTCTTTCACCTTATAAAAGTCGTTGTATTTTGTAGTTGTAGTCAAGAGTCATGCTTCCAAAAACACGTGTATTTCGACCTCCCATCCAAATGTTGACCGTGACCACATTAACCTCGTTCGATCACTCAGTTCGGGCCTCCCGAGTTAAATAGAACATACAAAAATTAGAACGCCAATAATTTTACATGCGATGTTTACAAATACTGGCTCAGTTTTGTTTTAAATAGAACTCAAACTCAGTTCATATTATACTCGTCGCGGGAAAAACAACGTAACGTGGACGACATGTGATGTACAAACATACATACATTCATACATACACACATGCACACATACATACATACATACAAACATACATACGTATACTTAAAATCACGCGTTTTTCCCATAGGGGTAGGCAGAGACTCAATATAACCACTTGATATGATCCTCCAAACATGGTTCACATGTTTGATACATCTGTACACGCGAATGTGTACTGTACAAAAACGCATCGGGAAACGTCAGTCTGTCTGTTAGTCCTATCCATGATGTGTATATGTAATCTAAATATACCTAAACCAAAGGTGACTGACTGACATAGTGATCTATCAACGCACAGCTCAAACCACTGGATGGATCGAGCTGAAATTAGGCATGCAGGTATACGGCATTCGCTAATGAAGGATTTTGATCAATTCTACCCCCATCGGGATAAAATAGGAGATGAAAGTTTGTATGAAAATTCTTTCCTAAGTCACAAACATCGCGGATAAAGTCGTGGACAAAAGCTAGTGTACCTAGGAGTGGAGGTTTATATTTCAAACTAATAAACATATGCCTGCAGTTTCGTCTGCAGAAAAGTATAATATGAATAGTCTTTACTTGGGAATGATCAATCACACTGTTGTTTTTTGTCAATGTCGAATCATTCGTTTTGACGAGAAAGACGAACAAAGAAATACATTTTCGTCCGCATTTTGTTTACGTAACTGAAGGAAAATTCAAAGACGAACATTTGATACTAAATCATAAAATATGTATGCACTCATAAATTTGTGACTCATTGAGCCGAGAGTTCGTGAAGGAATGCAACAAAAGATTACGTTCAGCGTTAGACAAGGACCTTACTGGCCACTTTTTTAAAAAATCCAACACTGAAACTATCTATCTATCGTATGGTTAGTGGTCAACCTAGTGTCAAAGTTGTTTATACCTGAAAGGCCTTTAACATGGCTTAACGGCTGTTATCTTAATTGACAACAACTGGGACAGACTTTTACGTGCCCTCTGAAGCACGGAAAGCAGTTCAAATACCACTATGCGGTCACCCATCTATAGAATGACCGTGCCAACGGTTGCTTAACCCACCGACCGGTGAGCACAATTGGCTATGAGCGTCTACAGTGAAACTATGGAACGTTATTTTTTTAACCCATTACTGTCCCACTGCTGGGTAATGGTCTCCTCTGGGCCTTGAGTCCATCACGCTGACCAAGTGCTAGTTGGGGACTGAGTTAACTATAATATACCAGAGGCCACTCCCGACTTCGTCCGCGTGGAAGCCCTTCCCATGTAAATCCCGATCCCTCGGGAACTCCGGGACAAGCCTATGTGTTATTCTGGGTCTTCAGCTACCTATATACCAAATTTCATCGTAATCGGTAGCCCTACCATGAGTTGGCGTAGTTAAAAACTAGAGTAGTTAACGTGAGAACGCAACTACAACAGTGGGCTCAAATAGGGAAAGAATGAACGACAAAGCCAATCTACATTCACTGTTGTTTAATTTAACTACACGTTATTAAATATGGCGACCCATGGTAGCAATTTTGGTACCTTAACTATCCGCTAGAGGCGCTGTTCGAGTTTTACGAGAACTACAGTGTCTCCGGGAGACTATAGTTACCAACTCATGGTAGCGCTACTGTTCAGTAGTATTTGCGTGAAAGAGTAACAAACATCCATACATACATATATTCTCACAAATTTTCGCATTTATAATGTTAGTCGGATGTTAAACGTATTGTTTAAAACTGACATCAATGACTTGTAAATGTTGATGAACTATTCAGTGATTTAAAAGACTGGTCAAGATCTTTTATTTGGTTTTGCACTTCGGACTTAGTCCAACAATAACTTTGACCATAAAAAGTGTACGATAATGAGCTCATTGATTATATTATATATTACTAGCTGACCCGCGCAACTTCGCTTGCGTCACATAAGAGAATCATAATTTTCCCCGTTTTTGTAACATTTTTCACTGGTGCTCTGCTCCTATTGGTCGTAGCGTGATGATATATAGCCTATAGCCTTCCTCGATAAATGAGCTATCTAACACAGAATTTTTCAAATCGGACCAGTAATTTCCGAGATTAGCGCGTTCAAACAAACAAACAAACAAACTCTTCAGCTTTATAACATTATAAGTATATAAGTATAAGTATAGATACATATATTATATTATATAGTATATATAGTATAGATACAAAAACCGTCTACAGTTTTCCTCGTTCAAACACCAGGAAATCGAATTGTTGACTTTTCAATGTCTACTTATACTACCTCTGTAAAGCTTTTCAACAGTTGTACAAAATAAAATCGTAATAATTCTACCTGAATGTTTATCAATACGCTTACGTTTTTTACATTTAAGAATAACATTATATATGTACCAAACGAAGAATACTGTTGAATGAACGCTCTTATTGGTAAAGCAATAAAGATCATTTTCGCTCATCATAATATATGATAGAATGGTCCCCACTGCTTACGTCGCGTCGGGGCGATCACGTATTTCAATTGATAACTATTTTCCCTACGCTGTACAATGCTCTCTCCCTTACATCATAGTTATTAGCACGTTACGGCAAAGTAGCACTGTACCGAATATTGACCATCAATTTGACGTCTCTCATAGCCCGGTGGAACGGCCAAACTGACGCGACCAGTGAGAGGTCAGGCACAGGACCGACGACTTTACGTGGTCTCCGAGGCACGAAGGTCTACGACCTCAACCTAACTAACCTAACCCGGGGAGATCTCTGTTTTTAACAGAAAACTCAAAAAATACTTTTTGACCCGACCCGGGATTTAAACTCGAGACCCCTTGCGCGGCAGTAGCATACACTACCGATCGCGCCACAGATTCAGTTAAAAAAGTTAAAAGTAGTATACTAATTAACACACATGACTTTGTCCTCACTTAACTAACCTATGTCATCAGTCCACTGGCTAAAATATTAATTAAATGAATAAATAATTTATTCAAATTTCAATACACACGTGAATTGTAAATAAGTTTTATCGTATTAGTATTACTAATAACTTTTGATAATAAATCGTTAGTTACTATGTTAATTTATGTCACTGAATAATTCAATTTTGTTTAAATATGGGAAATTTGATGATTTTATCAATTGCAAGGTTTTAATATTTCACTAGCTGGCCTGTGCTATTTCGCTTGCGTACCGATAAAAGTTTTATCCAGTTTTGGAGCCTTAGAAAAAGATGAAATAAAAATCTTTATCTCTTAACCCCGGAACTTCATCTATCTTAATGTTAAATTCCTTACAAATCTGTTTAGCGGTTTAATCGTGAAAGCATAACGGGACAGACTATTGCATTTGAATATTAGTTAGAATTTAATTAGGTACTTGTAAACAAATAACATTTGATTAATAGAACTTATACAATAAGCAGTCACAAATATAATGTATCCACGAGTCATATTTTTATTTCTTTCAGAAAACGCATTCACCTCTCCTTCCACTACAAATGCAACAAGCTTGACCTTATCAAATGATAATCTATGTTCTTTATAAATAGATGTAATGTATGTTCCAATTTAAACTATTTTTAGCGCAAAGACTTTTCTTATTGCATATCAAAGGGAATAACATGTTGGCATCCATTCAAAATATTTCAATTGATATTTACTATTTTTCAAACAGCTGGATTTGTTTGTATGTTTGCAAATATAGATTGTTGATATGCAAATTTAAACCCTTTCATATGTAATTATGAGTCACTTTTGGCATTGGTTTTGAAAAATTAACTGATATACTTTTTATTTACTTTTAAAACAATTTTGTAAGGATCGTACCAAGTGGCGTTCTCTGCTCTTTGCTTACCATTATGGGAAGAAAGCGTGATTTAATGTATATATAGTCTATAACTTTTATGTAAATTAGAATAATATGACGTCGAAAAAAACTGATTCCGAATGCTAAATTTCGTTTGGAAAATTACGAAGTAGGAAGTTACATTATCTTTCACTTTTGGTACTTACTCACTAAAAATATAATGAAATGTCTAACTAAGCTATATAGTATTCTCGCGAACACGCATTTTACCTTAAAATTTAAGGTAATGTAAGGTAAGGCATTTTAAGGTAAAATGCGTGTTCGCGTTAATTCCCGTATTCTATTATACATTAAACATGCAACGTTTAAAAGTTATGATTTAGTATTCTCATCCCATACTAGCAGTAGGTAGCTGGGAGTCTATGAAATTTTGAACACTCAACAAATGATTTCTTTAAAATTTGTGCAAATGTAATTCTATTCGGCCAAATGCGTAATTCCTGTAACAGGTTTATAAATATTAACGAACTCCCCATAGATATGAATGTCGAAAAAGTGAGTGTGAAATTATTTAAATATGCATTTTATACTGAATTTATTACCCGGGGCATTTTGTTTTATAAATGACCACAGTCAATTTACCTAATGCCGTTAAAAAAGACTTTCAATTCAGACTACACCGATAGTGGTGGCAAACTTTAACCTAAAATATGTATATTTAAACGTTTTTCCAATTTTTTTTGTCTCAAGTAGTATAGGGCTAGCAGTTTGCCAAAACATTATCAAGATTAGTTAAATTCTAGGTAACTACTGTGGATTTCTAATCATTTTGACTGTTCCAGCAACTGAACCCAAGACCCCACGATCCGCAGTTCTTATTCATAATTAACGGGAATCATTAAAACCCCGTAATCACAGTCATATCAACAATCGAAGGTGCAGTAAAACGGATACCAAAAGTGAAATATCATTTCCGAAATATTTTAAAAGTAGTAAAACCTTATTGATTTTGACTCCGCGGTAAGCATATTGTTGGAAAAATTGACGAGGTTTTACGTGCAAAAATGTGTGTAATTTTCGGGATAACCGCGGGTTGGACGGAATTTAAACTATCACGTACTATAAATTTTACATAAAAGTTTCACGTCTTTCATAGAAAATAAACTTAACAAAATTATATTTTATATGTCTACTTCCCTAAATAATGTATTGTTATTTAGCTCGATGGCGATCTGAATTCCGAATTTCAACAACTACAGAAATGATGTATAAATAATAATAATAAAACGAAAAATCCCATTATTTCAACTGCTAAGTAACAATGTTGAAACAAAAGTCCCAGTCCTAGATTAACCGAATAGAGAGCTAGCACATAAAGCCCAGTACAGACTCACCTCTAGGCATAAAGCCGTGTGCACACAGGTTACGAGCGGCTTAGGCTTCAAGCCATATATTGTGATTTCCCACCGGTAATCTTTGACTTTTTATATTAGTTTCATAACACTTGCGAGATTGGTCAGTGTCGGATCTTTTGATAGATATGTAGTAGAAATTTCATAATATTTTTACTAGAATTATACCCATGACTACATATGTCCGAGTATAGTTTTCTCGGAGTAAAAGTATCCTAGGTATCAATTTGAGCTATAAACGAAATGTGTACCAGATTTTATCAAACATCACTCAGTAGTTTTGGCTGGATAGCACCTATAATAAACACATATTGATGACATTGTGTGATGCGCGCTCGACTACGGACGTGTATCCACTGTACACGGCACGAATTATTTTATTCGCGTTTGGCGCGGCCATAGCCGCTGCACGGTGACATTATGAGTTCGAAAAAACTCATATTGAACGAATTATTGGCGTTCCTTGTCCATGCAATTGATTACATGGATGAGGTGAGCATATTGCAAATATGCCGATCCAACTTCAAGGAGGAAAATGTCAGCAGCGCAAAGCTGCTACTGTTCCAGTCTCTTGGAAAACTGGACCAGATGCCGTCTCGTCGCAGAGAGGGCTCCGAGAAGAGTCTTCAAGATATAATTGATATGTTGAAGAAGGCCGACCCAGACGACGTGCCTGACTTCGTGGCGAAAGAGCTCAGTAAACTGCCTCCCGTCACGTTCGATCACGTCGATGTAACTAGACTGCTGAAGGACATCACGTCGTTAAAAGCTGAGATGACTAAGATGCAGTCCAGACTAGAGGCCTCAGACACTATCATTGCTGAGCTGCGTGCAGAAATTACATCATTGCACAACGTTGGTTCAGTAATTAGGTCACCAGAGGCCTCAAAGGTGAACACTCGCCGCGGACCGCAGACTGCCTCCATAGGCAGTTTTGCATCGGCGAACTCAAGTGCGTCACCAGCTGCCGATATCGCTGACGAAGCTTTGCTCGCCGCCGTCGTCGCATGCGCCTCTACACCGGCCACTGTGACATCACGCGTAGGTACAACGACCCCTGCACGTGCCTACGCAGATATAGTCGCTAAGAAAACACCTGCAGCGCAGACAAAGCGACAAATTATAAAAGGGGTTAAACAGAAGAGCTGCCTATCCACCCAGAAGGACAACGCAGAGCAACCGAAGGAACAGGCCGACAAGGATGGCTTCATCATGGTACAGAAGAAGAAAAAGAAGCCGAACCAAAACAAGTGCGGCACTGGACCGACCGGACCGAATTTCTTGCTGCGTCCTGCTGTACCAGTGACGCCGCTGTACGTGTCCAGACTGCATTACTCTACAAAGGTTGAAGAGATTGTAGAGTACATACAGACGAAAACGAAGTGGACTTTGAGAGTTCAGAGGTTGGAATCACGTCACAATGTGGGTTTTAATGCCTTCGTGGTGAGAGTGCCAACTGAGCATCTCACAAAGTTCATGGAGCCAGAATTTTGGCCGAAAGGTGTTGTTTTCCGGCGATTCCGTGGCCGGATACCCGATACTGCGCGATACACGACGCCGACGCTGCACAATAGTAGTAATCGTGTATAATTATAAGTTATATTAATTATGTATGTATTAGTATATTTATAATTTTAATTTGTAATTTGTTTAATGTATTTTCTATGGGCCTCAGTTGCCTGAAATAAATGAAAAAAAAAAAAAAAAAAAAAAAAAAAAAATATATATATGCTGACGGATAGTATAATATACACACATACTTATGTGCTCACAAAGAGCGATAGGATTTTTAGTGTTATACCTAATGCAGTGTTATCTTAGTATAATCATTCGCTTCCTACGCAATTGGTGGTCGGATATTTTTTCGAAGTTGGATTACACACCCAATAATTATCATTTGTTCACGATAAACGAAAACATCGTGTGAAAATCTTAAATCCCATTTGGTCTGCATAATCAATAACTCTCTCATTCCTAAATTTATATGACCTACCAACAGAACGTAAATTAATTAAATCAATTATTTTTTAAATATCAAAAACTACTGCAATCTATACATATTTTTTTACTTTATCATACATAAATGTTCATTAGTGTTATGGGCATTCATATTACTATAGTGATAAGGTATCAATAAATATTTGAAACTTGATTTTTTTATACAAACGATTTTGTATTATTAACCACAATAAAAGATTGTTATATTAATTAGAGAATATACTATTGAAACGCAACTCTGCAAAAAATCTTGTTTATAAAAACTGAAACAAACCTTTAATACATACTTGTTTTTTAATAATCCCGAAAAGACCCATTTCAGAAACAAACCATAAACTCGCCGTGGTCACAGGCTGACTACGACCACGGCGAGTGCAACCTGCGCCGAAACATTAGGCATTTTAAGGTAAAATGCGTGTTCGCGTTAATTCCCGTATCCTATTATAGTATATTAAACATTCACCGTGAGGGTTAAAAGCTATGAAACCATAATCTTTAAAAATACGAGTATCGGGGCTAATTTCCTAGGATAAGTAGCGATTAACTAGTTAGTAACAGAAAATATATAAAAATGACGTTCAAAATTTCATCTTTTATGGTATCCGAAACTTATCGGGAAGTAGAGAAACCGGGGCTATAGTTGCGTGAGATAAGTATTCTACATTAATCCATGGTATAAACTATCTGTGTGTAACAAACATCAATCAACAAACTTTCGCGTTTATAACACAAGGATAATCATGAAATCAATTTGTAATTAACAAAGAACAATGGTATCTTTTTATTTCGTAATTTTATGACAAACGCTCATTGATTCAATATCCAACTAGAGCAGTTTCTTTACAATAATAAATACCTTTCAATAATGGTCAAGTCTTTTAACATCACGCTAGTTAATTATTAAGAAACAGACTGACTGGATTCCGCTATAAAAATATCGGCGCTTCTAATATATTGCACAAAACTATTTTTTTCCTATAAAAACATACTTTATTCAGCATACAATTTTAAATATACTTATAAAATTGCTTATACGGTACCGGCTAGAGGCGCTGATCAAGTTCGATAACTGACATGATAGTTTGATAAAAAAAACTAAAACTGGTGTTTCGTATATTGAGATCCTAGCCAAGTAGAGACATAGTAATGGATTATTAAAAAATAAAACTTCTAACTACATAGACTTCTCAAAACATAAACCTGTGTAATTTTCCTGGGACTTTATATATTTTTGACAAATATAAAACTGCTATAGATTAGTAATTTTCCTAGCTAAAATGACTTTCACCTGAATCTTTTACTGTTTTTTTTCTTACCACGGATATTTCATCCGATTCCTGTAAAACCAAGCCAATCTTAAACTGAAAGACGGCTTAGACTACTCGTTAATATACTAACAACATATTTTTCACCTATTCTAATATAACTAATTCTCATCTTCGCAAATTGTATGAAACGTTCACAATCATAAGTGTCAATATTTGACAATATATAAATCGATTAAAGATTTCATTTAGAACTCGTAAGTACTATAGGAAAACGAAAGTACGTAATTTTATAATTGAAAATACATTGCACGACTGGGATTAGAACCGCGTATATTTCTTATACTATAAATAAACTAGCTACTGCCCACGACTTTGTCTTCACGTAAATATTTTTCTTACTCTCCTATTTTCCGTAGTACGAAATAGCTTACAATATTCTTGTAAGAAATTTTTGAATAAAACCTTTATTCAATGTTGTACACTTCAAGGCTTGCCTATGTCTCACATGCTAGCAATCAATATAGTTACATATGAAACTCTTCTGTTACTCAGTGACTGACTGATGGACAACGCACAGCCGAGACTACTGTACGTAGAAAGTTGAAATTTGGCTGAAAGAGAGGATTTTTGGAAATTCAATCCCGAAGGGGGTTAAAAGGAGGAAATACTTTTAAAGATCAGCAATAAAAATGTTATAAAAAAGGGGAAAAGTAAAGACCTCTAGAGATTAAGATATGGCTTCTATATCAAATAGAAATTGACATATACACCCATTTTTGAACTTAACAATAGTTTTAAAATTTGACCAGTGACACATACAATTGACCTGCATATTCTAACATACTGACATATTAAGTAATTTCTTACAACTCGCTTCGGTAGCACCGGGTTAACATTAGCAAAAATTACACCAAAACCTTTCTCGGAAATCGGTCTGTATTTTGGTAAAAATGGCATGAAAATCCATTAAGAAATTTTGAGGTTATCGCGAATAGACAGACGGAAGCGGTGGGCGACTTTGCTTTATAATATTTAGTAATTGAACCAGTAGCACATATATATGAGCTCTATATACTAGTCAACTAACATACGAACTAATGTAATAGTACGGACAATTAGAATGAGTGAAATTGAAATATTTTTAGTTTTTATGTTGAATCAGCTACTCGTAGTTCGTTTAGATATTTCACTATGTAGTTTTACTTTGTAATATTTTAGGATCAAAATCAATTTAATTAACTTTGATTTTTCGAAAGTTATGTGTGTATTAGAAATAATTATCACATGCTCTAACGGTGAAGGAAAACATCGTCAGGAAACCTTGCATGCCTAAAATTTGTTTAATTCATTTATTGAGGGCATGCAAAGTCCCCAACCCGCACTAGGCCAGCGTGGTGGACTCAAGGCCTAACCCCTCCCTCATGACGGGTGGAGACCCTTGCCCAGCAGTGGGACATTAATGGGTTAAATTTATTTATTTTATTTACTTATCAATTTAATTGATTTTACTTTTTTACTTACTAGTTCGTCTATACTATTACATAATACCTTTTTTATAATAAACATGATTTATATGTCGTTTTCCGGAAGGCGTAACAGGCTTTGTTCTCGGGGTTATAGTTTTAAATCAGTTTTGATATTTCCATCTTAAAAACTCAACACTAATATTTGCATGCCAAAATGTGGAATGTGGAGAAACCATACAAAATGTACCTATTTATAAGACCTGTGTATTATACTCTAATCGCAAATAAATATTTGATTTGATTTGAAAAGTCTTATGTAGGCACACAGTTACATTCGATTTTAAACTATATTAGGTAGTGGATATTTCGTCCGAGTTCGTTTTACTGGTTCTCATTCCTTCGAAATGTTAATATACCCTCCTATTTCATTATATTGGTTCTAAATTTTTCAAAGTTTTGTCTCATTTTAACGTTATATTTACAATCACGATTTTTTTAATTATATTGACCTACATATTTCATACGGAATTTATGTTGACAGAATACGTTTATTATCAATTAGAAAGACTTTCAGCTTATGAATAAATGCCAGATAACCTATTTCCTAGATAAAGTAATAGCAAATGTATGAAGACTTTTAGCAAAATTCCATCTTATAAACTAACTAATACTTATCCGGGAATGGTGAAACTGGGCTTAATAAGTATTAAATAGTATTTTTAACCGACTTCGAAAAGATGGAGGTTCTATGTTCGCTTGTATGTATTTCTATTAAATAGTATTACATACTTTTTCAAACAATGAGTAAATAAGGAAAAGAGTAAATACTACGGTCTTTACATACTTCTTTAACTATATCTATTATTCATTTTATATCTTATCAATATATGCTCAGTAATTATTTTTAATGCTCCTTATTTATTACATGTTATTAAAATAGTAATACTAGTCTCATATTTATGTAATGGACTTTGTTTTTAATTTTATTACCGTAGTAAAACATCTATATTTTATATATTCATATTTTAAATTAACATTAAGTATCTGAGTATCTTTGTCACTGGGTTTAAATTCATGAATTAGTTTGATTCTAAAACTTATAAATAATTTATTTTTTTATTTTTATATTATTCTAAATATTTAAGTTCTTTTGTTTTATAGGGTATAAAAATTAAGGCTTAATTCACAATAAGAGAAGTAACAAAATTCGTTTAAAAACATTTTCTAAATAGACCTAAATAAAACATCAATTTAAAAATAATTTTGCATCAGATAACATCAATCATATGTTCATAAAATTTCTAATCTATTACGATCACCTGTTGTTTATATCCATGGCTCGACTTCGATATACGTTCACTTACGTTTAACACAAAGATCTAACAGAATTTCACCACCGAAATAAATACACGCAATTGAAATATTTTCACAAATTCGTTTAACAAAATTTCATAAATAAAACCTGACTCCTTAAACTAATAGGACACCCAAAAAAAGAGGGTATCACAAAAACTTATAATAAAAAAAAATCTTTCAGACATTCCTAGCACAATCCTACTTTATTTACGAGAGAATATCCCGAGAATCCGAAGGACGTTTTATCCTCTATAATCCAAGAAAATGCATATTTAAAATTATAAATTATACAAATACTTACTTTTGTACCGATGGGGAGGTGTTACACTTAATTTCACTGTCACAAATACACTGTCACTTAACTTGTCACTATATTTTGTTTGATTTTCTTTAGTGAGACACGAACCGCGTACTTCGCAAGCGCTCTCGTCGACCGGCCGCTACGACGGCGCCAAAATGACTGACCATTCGCAACACCTATGTTACCAAGCTTCTGGGGAGAATTTCCCGGGGAATTTTCGGGAGAACTGGGACAATTTCGGGGAGATTTTTACCCGTTTATTTAATACATTTTTAGTTGAGTTTAAAACGAATTGTATTTGCTATTATTATTTATTTTTCCTGTTACATGTACTCATAATGAGAAAATCTATAATCATCATTATTACGTAGCAAACCTGTTTCTGTCTATAAAATCGAATGACTAATACTTAATACTGATGTTTGTTGACAATATTTATATTGATAAAAATCAATATTATAAACGTACCAGTAATTTTATGAAGTGCTTTTATATATCATAGAGTGAGCATTAAGAACGACCTCGGACTAATCACTTTGAATTCATAAATGTACAGTCATTTACATTTTACATTTGTATTGTTAAAAATATATTTGGAGCGTAGTAATTCATATTTTACGACAGACATTAAAAATTTGAATAACCATCGATTTTATTGAGGAAAAGTACTAAAATAAATACAAGTTGCAAAGTCATAAAATAGTACAATCGATTTATGATATCATAAACATCATATCAGATCACTACACACAAAACAAAAGTCTACAGTTACTAAAAGGTAACATTTACATACATACAAACATACATAAAATCACGCCTTGTTCCCATATGGCTAGGCAGAAACCAAAGAACGCCACTTGGCACGATCCTTACAAACTTCTCTTGCTTCATTCACATACATACATTTTGTCATAAAGGACCGCCGGTTACAACTACTCACCTGACCTTTTTGAAGGACATCACCGATTTGCAAAAATGCGTCACAGTCGCGAATATTTTCTTTCCCACGGTATTGCGAAATCTATTGACCCTGGCATCCCTTTTCTGAGAAAATGGCGGGAAATGGCGCCTGCGTGAACCCCTCCCCCGCGCCCCTCTTACCCCCCGCATCACAACCACCGACGAAAACTTAGCGCCAATCGAACTGACGAATTAGCTTGCATTTATTTTTGGCAATAAATAAAAAGAATAAAAATAAAAATGTCGTTTATTTATTTAGAATAATTTTTTATGTTAAAAGTTTGATGTTATTGTTTTTTATTGTATTCGTACAAAAGTATATTAAGATTAAAAAGTTCGTTAATAGAAAAAAGTAGGTACTTTTATATTGGTCACATTTTATTGTTTTTTAACATTTTCTGGGAAAGTATTAACGTTTGATTAAGATCGTTTAAGGTTCTGTGTGACAACATGTGGATGTGAATGATGCTAAGGAAAGTTGTAAGGATCATACCAAGTGGCTTTGTTTGGTCTTTGCCTACCCTATGGGAAGAAGACGTGATTTTATTTATGTTTGTAATATTACCGTGAAATAGTGGGTATTTAATCATCGATTTATTTGCGAAGTATCAATTTTTTATAATTAAGAATTTTGTCAAATTGAGGGTGCGTAAATATAGCGCCATTTTTAAATGGTTGCTATGCAATGCCGCTATCATTTTATTAGTACCTACTATGCGTCGTAGCGCGAGTTTCCTACCCTCACTTATTTTATATTTATATTTTGTTTAATAAGGATCAGAAAACAAGCCTCAGTGCATTTTAAGATATCATAACATACAACTACATAGGTGTTTTCTTTATTTTATAAAAATATACCAATCATGGCTCGTGCATATTATTCGAAATTGTCGGTACTTTGACACAACATTAACGACTTCAGACTGGTCCAAAGTGATGCGTTACGTCATGCACACCTACAAAACTGTTTGGTAATGAATATTTTTAAGTACAAACTTGTCCAAATCCCAATATATCACTCGCAGACATAAACTTGCATAAAGCCTCGGAAGCAATCCAATTCTATTGCAACATTGTACATACAAAATTACAAACATACTATAAGGACGCTTTTACATAGACGATGATGATTCTTACATTTTGTAATATGCAATACAAAGATAAAATTAACCTGTTACTGTCGAATTGCTGGGCTATGGTTTCTTTCCAGAATAAGGTAGGTATATGCTAGGCTCTGAGTTCACTAGGTAAGCTTAGTGTGATTGATGTAAAAAGTTGTTTCTGAGTTTTTGTGTCAAGAATTTCTTAGTGATTGCCTGTCTCGGGAAGTTGAGATTTTAGACCTTCGCACCTCAGAGAGCACGTAAAGCCGTAGGTCCTGCGCCTGACCTTATCACTGGTCGCGTCGGTTATCCGTCCCACCGGGTAATGAAAGTGAAGGAATAGAGAGTGTACCTGTGTATTGTGCACACACTACGACACTACATGCAAAGTCCTGCACAGTTGGCTGACCTTAACAGGCCTGGAGGCGTCCTTAGTCAGTTGTCATTCCATAGATGGGTGACCACATTATGGTATTTGAACGGGGCGTCTCCATACTTCGGAGAGCACTCGAAAGTCGGTCCCGGTTGCTGTCAATTAAAATAACAGTCGTTAAGTCACGTCAAGGGCCTTCGAGCGGCTTGAATAACTTTGACACTAGGTTGACCACTAACCATACGATTAGAAAAAATGGGCCAGGAGGACATTATTATAATATTTTAGTGTATGGTTGTTAATTTATGTATTTAGAAGTATGTAAGTATGTTTTATTAGTTATCTGGTTACCGTAGTACAAGCTCTGCTTAGTTTGGAATCAGATGACCGTGTGTGAGTTGTCCCAAAATATTTATTTTATTATTTTATTGTATGAAGGTGCCCTAAGTGACAAAATAAAACTGTTATAGAACTCTAACTCGTGGTATCGGGAAACCTATAACTTAAACTTACAATGTTTCACTTATACGCGTATATTGTATATCGCTGAGCATTATATGAGTGGACGAATAACTATTATTTGAAGACCTTGCATTGATTTTAACAGTTTTTTTTTTAAAGACAACTCCCGCACTAGGAATTGCTCTTGGGTCACGGGAACTTTTACAAACATACAAACAAAGGACACAAGTTAATTGTTATAATCTTTTAATAGGGACATATTTGTTTAATAGATTCAGTAGTGAACGAGATAATTTTTATTTATACTAATGTTAGTAAAGTAGTTATTTTCTCAATTTAGGAAAATTTTATGTATTGATTATATTCCTGCGAAGTAATCAACTTGTCTGCCTAACCGTAAATAAGTAGCACGTTAATATTTCATATTTATTATTTAAAATATTTTTTATACCAGGCACGATATTTTTCTTAAAACTGCTACTGAAAATATAACTTTATAAAATTTGTCTTCAATTAATTAATTAGAATCGAGTCCTTGACCTCGCGATTCAGTCACATACAATATCACTTACACTATTGCCAAGGTAATTTGTGTTTCTTTTTTAATTACACATCTTTAAAATGGTATAACGGTGAGCGGTACAAGTACTAAAACCATCATGGCCCCGCATCAATTAGACAATGAAAAACAGCCTAAAACAGATAAACACTAGGTTTTTGAACCTAGACCAGTCGCATAGGGGTCTAGCTCACAACACAAGCTAATTGATCTCGAACCAAAAAGAGAAGCCGACGATTGCAAAAAAAGTATTAACTTTTAGTAGCATTTATAGCTAACTACATTCTACTCTGACCCATCTGTGTGTTGAGCAACCCATGGCAATGTAATTTTATAGATGGGTGGCCGCTCACTGGTATTTGAGCGGAGAGTCTCCGTCCTTTAGAGGGCACATTAAAAGTCAGTATCGGTTGTGGTCTATTTCGATGACAGTCATTCTTCAAGCGGCTTGCAATACAACTTTGCCCCGAGAATCGAACCCGGAACGTCACGATTAGCAGTCGGTTACACTACCAACATCGCCACAAAGGCAGTACTGTCACATTATCCATCGGATAGCTTATCCAACACTTATCCATAAGGCTTTAAACAGCACTAAAGCCTTCTAATTAGCAGCTAATACGTGAAACCATTTGCAAAACTCAAGCCGTCGATGATAGAAAACAGTTGAAAGAAGTGCGGCGTGATCAAAAGAAACAGCGGCGACGTAAAGAGAGGTTTTCACAAAGAGACCGACTGACTGTTACACCGAAGCGCAATCTTGTTAAAGTTCTGTTGTGCATTTTTTGTGCAAAAATGTGTGTTGTTATGTTTACTGAGTTTATGTGTTACAATAGTTTGAAAGCCATGAATTAGATTTACAATGAACGATTTTAATTAAATTTGGTTATTAGTAAGTTGGCAATTTATTGATACGTCTGTTATACTTCATCGATAAAACTGTATAACCGTTTAAATATTATTTCCGACACGTAGGTATATATAATATAAGCTTAGTCTTTCTTCCAAGCTATGTTGGAGTCGGCTTCCAGTCTCACCGGATGCAGCTGAATACCAGTGTTTTACATAGAGCGACTGCCTATCTGACCTCCGCAACCCAGTTACCTGGGATAACACGATACCCTTCGGTAAGACTGGTTGTCAGACTTTCAAGCTTCTGACTACTGTTAACGTCTGTCAAAGATCTTCGAAATTGACAGCCGGGACCCACAATTTAACGTGCCTTTGCATACCTTCAAGAACTTTTCTAAAGAACTCTCAGTTATGCAAGGTTGCATCACGACCATTTTTACTGCTGCGCCAAAACGGCTTATTCAATTCAAATAAAATTTAACATGACGATAGATCATATCCTGGAGTGAGAAATAGAAAGGCTATTTCTTCAAGAAAAGTTACGGGCATAAGCTTACAGCTTAAAGATATATAACTTATAAAGACGGCTAATATAAAAAATGTGACTTTTTTTATTACTACTACGTACATATACCTCAGTGAAACACGTATTTCAATTACTACCAACATCCAGGTTCTAGCTGTAATCATAAAAAATTGCCTTTCGCCCATCTTACTATGAAATATAAGGTTTACCATGCATATAATATGATGTAAATATGAGAAAATATTTTATACTAGCTGACCCACGCGGTTTCGCTCACAAGTAAATATCACCACCTATATAAGCGACTAAAGAGTTCATTTTTAAAAGAACTAGCTTGTATTCGAAACCGGCGGGCTTATCACGTATCTCAGTTGACAGCTAGTATATGTCGAATTGATGGTCACTATTCAGTACATTGCTGCTTTGAAGTAACATGTTAATCACGATGATCTAAGGGAGGAAACAATGTACAGCGTAGTGGCTTTCAAATAGTTGTCAAATGAGATACGTGATTGCCCCCAGGTTTTTAACTATCTCCATACCGACTTCTATCAAAATCTGTTCTACGCTTCGGCCGTGTAAATGTAACAAACAGACTAGTTTTCGCAATTAATAAGAATTATAACCTTTGTCCAAGGGAAAATATTTCCGGGGTTAAAAACCATTCCATATATTTTCCTATAAACTATCTGGGTAACAAATTTTATCAAAATCCGTTAAGTAGTTTTGGCGCGACTGCGAAACAAACATCCATCCAATATTTCGCAGTAAGGTATAAATATTACTAAGATGTATTCACTAGAGAGAATAGTAAGCTAATATTGCTATGAAACTACAGAGTATAGTAACGTACTAAGCATATAATATATGTACCTATATCTCATCTGATACAGCACATAACAAAAATTCACTCAAACAGAATTTCATTTTTAAATCCGGCTATGAAACCAGAAACAACAAAACGTTTTATCTCTGGACAATAGAAGCACTTGTCTCTGGTACACAATAGACAACTGTAAACTCTATAAACACTATTTAATGCGATTATTTCTGTTCTTTAAAAATGAAAAATGTATTTACCTTGGGAGTATTAAGAAAATGCAGTTTGTTATTTTAAAGAACTGTTGGAATAAAGATTTCATTCTTATAACTACATTGGGAAACTTGTAGTGTGTAAGGTTATCGACAAATTTCGTGTGAAAATCTGATCAGCTCTAGCGGGCTTCGTGGGAACTATTTTCGTTGTACATTTTAAATGTCAAACTTTCGTTACTCGACAGTACCCATTGTAGAGAATCACGCTACAGGTTCAAGTACCGGAACTGAAAAATTGTTGTTAAGTGTTTACGGTTGCTACTACGAGGAAAACATAAAAGGATTGTTTACTTTACTCAATAATGAACATAAATAAAAACTAAAGAATATAAATATGTAGATCAATAAATGTTTTTCTCTGATCCGAAGTCTCGTTTATACTTTACTGACACAGCCATTTGCAAGGTAGCTGCTTTAGTCATGTAATATAAACAAAATAAAAGGAGAAGGACCTTCACACCTATTAGAAAACCCAATAATAAAATCAAAATCTAATCTAGTAAGCCACGACAATGGCTGCCACTTATTTTGCTAATCAACTTTAAGTTTATACATCGTGATATTGTATCTAACACCATGGACCCAGGCAGTCCTGAACATCAAGTCAACGACCTGGAGGTCCTGAGGAAAATGGAGGACGAACATCTGAGGTTACAGAGGCAGGTAGGACCAAAACTTGATCTTTACACTTACGATCTCCTCTGGTAATGAAAAGAGGTCAGACAGGGTCTACCACGGAGGGATATAGGCAAGCTCCAAGCTGCTACTAAGAATATTCTAATATAATGTCAGAGAATTTAGACTGTCTCCGTGGCGCAGTGGTTTAGGTCACCACGCCTCAACCATTGCGTCGGGAGGTCGTGGGTTCGATTCCCACACAAGACATTGTTTGTGCGATCCACAAATAATTGTTTCGGGTCTGGTTATGCTTTGTGTCCGTTGCTTGTATGTGTGTAAAAGTCCCCGCGACACAAGATCAACTCTTAGTGCGGGAGATGTCTTTAAAAAAAAAAATCTAAGAATGTCATTTCCTGACCGCGGAATCGTACCTGAGAGCTAAGGATGCAGTTGCGTTACATATACAGTGTGGCACTCGTAACTAGATCTGTGGGTTAGGCAACCTGAACGTGGTCATTCCATAGATGGGCGATCGCGGCTTAGTGGCAGGGCGCATAAAAAGTCGGTCTCGTCTTAAAATTTTGACACAATGCTGACCACTAACCATACGATAAAATAAACATAAACAGCTAACATAACTTCATATTATTATATGATAATATTTTGTCAACAGTTCCGCAACATCCAGATGGATCGTCTCAATCGTATCGGCTTGCACCCACAGTTTAGACGACAAGACAAACTGCTGAAAACTCTGAAAGCTGACTATATCAGCTATTGCAAGGACCTTAAGGTATAGTTTATTTATTACGCCTTTTATACCCTAATGTACAGGCAGAGGTATACGAGATACACCCACGAAAAGCCACGAAATGTAATAGGGGTTTATCACCATACACTGCGTATGCTACCAAGTTCCGGACTGCCATTTAATTATAAATAAAAATAAATTTAACCCATTAATGTCCCACTGCTGGGCAAGGGTCTCCTCCCGTAATGAGGAAGGGGTTAGGCCTTGTGTCCACCACGCTGGCCAGGTGCAATTTAATTAATCACAATAAAATTGGAAAATATGTCTGCCTAACCAGGGATACAAACCTGAGACCTTATTGATCAGCAGTCATAAACACTACGCACAGACGAATTATTAACGAATAATTTATTATCAAATCAGGCTTACTATTTTTGAGTAGCAAAGTACTAACACATACAATACACATACACTTCTATTACAGTAGTATAGTAAGAATCAATACGGACATACGCTTACAATTGGAACTAGGTACCAATTGGGAATAGAACCTGGGGACTGACAATTAGATTAACAAGATAGTTTAAATGTCATACGTGCTCTCTAATAGGTATGCCGCAGGAATTGGGCGAAAATGGACATTTGCAGAAAAGTTTAGGATATATATATTTTTTATTTTGACATAATAAGGCTTTTGTTATCGGTTTTGTGAGAATTGAGAAATTATAAACACTGACGATATCGGTTTAGAGAAAAACACATGTTTTAAGGAATTAAATATTCTCATATGTAGGTATAGGTTTTAACTGCACGTTTAGCGCAGTGGTTTAAGCGGTCACCTCGCCGCAACAACCGAAACGCCGCGTGTGGTGGGTTCGAATCCTACCCGGGACAAATCTTTGTGTGATGAGCACGAGTATTTGTTCTGAGCCTGGTTGTCAAATTATCTATATAAGTATGTATTTAGAAGAATATAAGTATGTTTATAAGTTATTTGGTTACCATAGTACAAGCTCTGCTTAGTTTGGAATCAAATTACCGTGTGTGAGTTGTCCAATAATATTTATTTATTTATTTTGTTTATAGGTAGACGAAAGCTATGTAAATAGACATAAGGTCCTGGTTTTATCTATTTCAGTCTAGTTTTGTCGTAGTTACAGACTTTTTGGCACATTTTGACACACAGTCTTAATTTGAACCACCTGAAGATGTGTCGTGGTTCACACCACGTCAGAGGCGGGAGACCGCCACTTTTACATATTACTTAAAACCTAGTCATTTAGCAACAAAGCAGTTTTCACATCATAACTACAGCATACTTATTTTAATAGCAAACGTACCCGCATGTGCGACTAGTCAATACATTTGAACACAAGGTTGGTAGTAATCGTGTAAATTCTGTCTGTCTGTCTGTCATTAGTCAGCCATTTTAGTGAGCCGGTCTTATCTGTTGTACAATTTGTACGCGTCTAGATACTATTCAGAGGTAGAAAGGTTGCTATACATTGAGGTGTAACACTGACTACTTCAAGAGCGTATTTTTTTACAAGGAACAGCAGAATGGGGCTAAATCTCGAAGAAAAATGTGACAAGCCAAAAAACGCTTGATAATGTACTTAATTATGTTTGTTTTGTGTCGTGCTTCAGTATTTAACTTTTCATACTTCTCAAATTTATTAAATAGCCTTTGACATTTCATGCGCCTTATGCTGAAATACTAAACCGAACTTTTTATAACTGTGTTTTTCACAATTATAGAAATATAATTTATTATTTAAGACAAGCATGCTACTAATCTTAAGATCTTTACACAATAGATTACTTCTCAATTAAATAACCTGTATGTATCTTGAACTAGCTGACCCGCGCAACTTCGCTTGCGTCACCTAAGAGAATGAGTCAAATTTTTCCCCGTTTTTGTAACATTTTTCGTTGCTACTCCGCTCCTAATGACCGTAGCGTGATGTTATATAGCCTATAGCCTTCCTCGATAAATGGGCAATCTAACACTGAAAGAATTTTTCAAATCGGACCAGTAGTTCCTGAGATTAGCGCGTTCAAACAAACAAACAAACAAACAAACTCTTCAGCTTTATAATATTAGTATAGATTATCGATCATCTGGAAAGTTAGAATTACGCTCTAATGTCTCCAAACCTTCGATAAAGGTTGATAAATTGAGACTGGAGTAAAATTTGTATAAAATACGTTTCGATCGCGACACGCGATTACGAGGCCAACCAGAGACAAAGGACTTTTGACAGTTGTCTATGGTGAGTCACGCGACTTTATGCGTTACTTTTTTATGGCCATGTATGACTTAGGGGTCAAATATAGGGGGTAATTGTGTTCAAGTGGTAGTACTTTTGTATTGTGAGTTCGATTCCCAGGTTGAGCAAAGAGTAAATTATATGGAACTGGTTTTAATAGTAGGTCAGAGATAAAAATAAAAGAAATTGTCCTTTTGAATTTGGTGCTAGAGTTTTGTATGTTAGTTAAGTCACATACATACATGCAAAGATACATAACTTCGCGGTTTCTTTTCATATGGGTAATCAGAGACCAAATAATGCCACTTGGTACGATCCTTATTAACTGCCCTTGCCTGACTATTAACTAACAAACATAAAAATATTTAAGTTTTATAGTCCTCAATAATATTTAAGTAATAGTTGTTAAGTCACCAATATTCAGTTACATTTCTCTATCCAGATAGCAAGATCTGGAGCCCACAAGAAAAAAGACAAGAAAATGAAGCAAGATTTAAAGAACGCGCTCATTCTTAGACTTGAAACTGAACAGGATTGTGAAGGTAAAGATATCTTAGTAATGATGATGCTGATGATTAGATAATCGGTAGAATTCGCGCTAAATTAGTAGCTCGATTTTAATGTGTATTTTCATACACAAATATTGTTATAGGCGGCGCTACAATCACTCAACAAATTGAAGAGCTGCTGCAGAGAAATTACAAAGATTCTGATGTTTGGAGAAAAATCGCTGACACAGCAGAAGGACATGTAAGTACCTTCCTTTAACTAACCCGCTCTCGCTACGGGTCTTTTTACAGAATGAAACAGTTCATAGTCTACCAAGCTGGGTAATAGTGAATTGAGGCACTACTTTCTATAAGGAACTGTGTTAAAAACTAGGTGCCAGTTTTTATGGCGATCTTTTCCGTTACTGTTATGATTTATTTACAAGAAAAATAGCCTAACATTTATATTTGGTCGGGGAAAAAGTCTTTTCGTATTATAGTATGTATGAATTTGTAATAAAAGCTCGATATTTGGTTACCTCACGAGCTCACTGAATGAAACCTAATGAACTGTGTACTCATTTGTGATTCTTGAAGCCAAAGAGATTTTTTTTACAAAATCATACAAACTATAATGCGAAAAGACTTTTTCCCCGACCTAATATTTAATGCTATTGATAGCTCATTTATTGGAGCACAATACTCTTCATTGGAAAAAGGACACACAGACAGCAAGACTTTAAGAAGGGGATAATGTAAAATCTTTCTTTTAGTTGAATGAGCGTCGTCTTCAAAGTGAGCATCGTCTGGTGTCAACTGAGAACAAACTGGAGACAGCCCAGCTTCGCTTCAATGCTGTACAAGCAGAAAACCAGAAGATAAGGAAAGAGATCAACCATATGTTAATAGACCGGTAAGAATCATTGCTGCTGGAAGCGTGGTCAAATGCATGAATCGGAAAACGCCGTTAAGATCAAGACAATCTCTGCAATAATTCATTTTATTACTTACTTACGCAATGTTTATGCAACTAAATTTTAAAGTTTATGATAATAAGTAATGAGGTTCTGGATTTCATTCTCACAGAGAGCAAATATTTGTGCGATAGCCAAAGTAGCACGTGCATAGTGTTTGATATGCAGAAGAAAAGTAATAATAACTAGAAATCATTTTTTTAAATATATCTTCAGAACTCAATATTCTTCTTTTTCTGAACTAGAAAATCTTAGATTAGAATATCATAGAACTAGAAAGTCTCTACGGTCACCTTATGGATTGTCAAGATTTTCAAAAAATAAGAATCCTATTTTCTGAACTAGGAGATCAAATTTTTAGATGGAAATGTTTTACTTTCATATACACAGGGCACTTTTCAACCAAGCCTGGGACAAAATGATAGGAGCTCTACGAAAGGGAAAGAAGTTCCTATCGGATCTGTTCGAATCTTCCACCTTGGCTTACGACCAGAGAGACGAGTGGGTCACCAAGCTGAGGTCTATTCAGGAGAAGGGCAAGATTGATCAGATGTTGCAGATACAGGTACAGGTCTTTCTAAAAGATTTTTACATCAATTATGAGAAGGACTTATTAGGCTCGTTAAAGTTAGATATGACATGCCGTGGTGCAGTAACTAAGGTGGTTCTCTGGTCACTCATAACTTTTAAACTCACGCGTTGCATGTTTAATATATAATAGGATACGGGATTTAACGCAAACACGCATTTTACCTTAAAATGCAATAGGTTAGCTCACAGAATAGGGACACGGTTAGTGTATAATGTGATAGCGGTTGGAGAAATCAAAATATGAGGGTGGATGGACATTCGTCCGCCTCATATACACGAAGTCCTGTCATCGCTGCTCCAGTTAGCCTGCGACCACGGCGAGTTCAACCTGCGCCGAAACGTTAGGTTTTGATCACAACCTGGATTTGATACTCATACGTAAATATAGTCTTTCTTGAGGGTCTTTGCCACTTTATGTAAATGGCTCATGCCGAAAATTATATTATTTGTCGCGACATTCCGAGGAGCAATGGTTAGGGTAGCTACCACGCTGCTACCAGTGCGTTGTAGGTTCGATTTCACTTCCAGCCATTAGTATTCTGTTTTTCTACAACTATCTGGTTTCGGCCCGGTTCTTATTTGACTACTTTTAATAGTTTTATCATTTATTGGAGAGTTATTTTAGAGGGTTATGTTAACGACACAAGTGCGGTTGAATAAAACTACTATCGAGTGCTATTTATTAGTAAGTCAACTTAATCCAAATACCAATACCAGTTATTATGAATGCATTTACACACAGCATCAATTTCAACCCGTCACACTACAAGTTATCTTATTATAAATTGTTTTGTACTAAATCCGATTCAAGTGCGCAATCCAGTACTGATCTATATTAATATTATTAAATCGAAATAACTTTGTCCGTCCGTTATAAATAAATAATTATAAATTAACTAGCTGACCTGGCAAACGTTGTTATGCCATATACCTAAATAAAAAAAGTGTCACCTAGGGGTATGAAAAATAGATGTTGGCCAATTCTCAGACTTACTTAATATGCTCACAAAATTTCATGAGAATCGGTCAAGCCGTTTCGGAGGAGTATGGCAACGAAAACTGTGACGCGAGAATTTTATATATTAGATGTGGACGGATAAAAATGTTATGCTTGGTTTCACCGCTTTTAAAAATCTATCAGATTCCTTATCAGATGGAATTCTGACAGTAGTAATTCATTAATCTGGCAGATAATTTATCTAAGACTTAATCATAAGTTGAGACACTGACCCTCCAACAGCAAATTCTGGTTTTTATTAATGTATCTCGTAAGAAGGTTCTTTTAGGATGCATAAATAAAACCTAAATATTTTTCTAGGAAATGCGAGATCTAATAAAAGCCTACGACCACGAGCTGAAACTATACCACTTCTTAGCCACTAAGGGTCTGACGAGAATCAACGAGAAGCAGAAGCGACGGGAAGAAGAACAGGAGAGAAGGGAAGAAGCTGAGATACGAGAACAGTATCAATACTTTAGTAAACTGTTTGAAGATATTTGTGTAAGTATACTTTTTAACACGCTTTTATCGGCTTCAGATGCATATATGATATGTAACGGAACGTTATTTTAACGAACTATGAAATGTGAAAATAAACTTTTGAAAAGAAAACCTATTATGAACGACAGGCATAATTTATACAGCTCGTCCAGTTATCCTCGGCAAGATTTCCGAGATAAGCGAATTTTAAGTAAAAAGAATCTAACATATATATGCAAAACTAATAATAATAATAAAAAAACACTCTTATTAAAAAAAATAGAATAATATTTTTTTCTCATAATTTTCGGTCCATTCTTCATATGAACCTATGGATGGCTAAGTAACATTTAATACGCGGGACAAAGTATTACTTAATGTTTTTACAGTAACAGCCCAAAAGTTCGACAACATGTCCGCTAAACGCCAAAAGACGATTTGCAGTGTAGTTTGCCATAAGTTCGATATGGCTCTATTAGCTGCACCTGCTGAATTAACTCTAAAGCAACCTATTTAAACACAGGACTACACAGAGAGTTCAGACCCGAAGTCTATCATCAAGCAGTTTACACAGCGGGAGCAGCAGAACGACTCCATATACAAACTGTTGACAGACTTCTGTGCTGAGAACGAAGTGCTACGCCGTGATGTTAAGCGTATACGTCAGGATGCTTGTAAGACAAACCAAACCCTTAATTAACCACCCTTAACCCATTAATGTCTCACGGCTGGGCAAGGGTCTCCTCCCGTAATGAGGGAGGGGTTAGGCCTTGAGTCCACCAAATACTTAGTTTTGCAAATATTAATTTGTATCTTGTCCTAATCTTATGTGAAACCCATTGAATCAATCTTCTTCTTCTTATCGTATGGTTAGTGGTCAACCTAGTGTCAAAGTTGTTCAAGTCGCCCGAAGGCCTTTGACGTGACTTAACGACTGTTATCTTAATCGACAACAACCGGGACCGACTTTTTACGTGCCCTCCGAAGCACGGAGACGCCCAGTTCAAATACCACTATGCGGTCACCCATCTATGGAATGACCGCGCCAACGGTTGCTTTACCCACAGATCGTTTACCGACCGGTGAGCGTAACTGGCTATGGGCGCCTCATATTGAATCAATTAGGATACGATTTAGCAGGGTGATAAGTTATATCTTGGGATGGAATATAGGCTCTTATTCATAAAAAATGTGAAGTTATGAAAGGCTTATAAAGAGTTTTGTTTCTTTCACTCCTTAGCAAAATGTAAAAGAGAAAACATATTGTAGTAGTTGTTTAACTAAAATTGGTTTATAGTGTGTTTATGAATAAGAAGGATAGACTCCAGTGTTTGAGCTTTTAACTAATTATTATTATAAATTAAATGCGAACGTTTTGGCATGGTCTTGGATGAAAACTGAATTGATGAGTTGATTTAGATGATTGATAGGCTATCAGGACATAAGCGATAAATGAAAACAAGCTTGCAACACTTCTAAACCGTTAGGCACTGAACGCAAAATCTACTCAAAATTTATTTATGGGGGTCTCGAGTTTGATTCCCAGGTGACGTTTAAAATCTCTTCTCCTTTTTATAAATTTAGTAATAAAATCCTGACAATCCACAGGTGACCGCCGAGACTGGAATGAGAACGCAGAAGAAACGAGACAGAACAAGCTGGCTAAATTACAACAACAGGTGGAGGAACAGAGAGGGAAGACCGAGGTCCTCAGAACTAACATGGAACATAAAACACAATATCTTAACGATACCATGACTAAAGTTGCTGACATATTCAAGTAAGTGACTCAAAATATTGACATACATTTACGTTGCGCAGTGGTTTAGGTACCCACGTCGCTACCATTGTGTCAGAAGGTCGTGGGTTCGATTCCCGCTCCTGACACTTATTGGTGCGATCCACAAATAATTGTCCCGGGTCGATTGTACTTTGTGTCCGTTGTTTGTATGTTTGTAAAAGTCCCCGCGACACAAGTCTTTAAAAAAAACTTAAATACTTAATATTTCTATTGCCATTGTGGTCCAAATGATAAGCTCAGTATCTGCTGATTACGATGACTTAGATTTGATTCCCGTGTTTGAAGAAATGTTTTTAGATTGTTCCAATTTCCGGGATTTTTGAGCTGGGAGTTAAGTAACGTGTCTGACATATGTATATCGGAAGGCTTACCCAGCCTTTCGATACACTTATAAATAAGTATGTTTCGTGTGAGAATTGAACCTAGCAAACTTGGCACAGGGGCGTTATTATATATTTTTCTACCGTAGATTTATATCCCAGACTTTCTGTATTCTTATACCTTACCTAGTTACCAATATTAATTATAACTTTTTCACATTGAAAAACTAATTACCTTTTCCTGACAAGTTAATTAGTATCTGAACATTACTAATGCAGATGCTCCGACTATAAATAGCCCAGACTTAAAGAATGAATTATTTAATTTGTAATTTGAAGTCTCTTCTCATTGGTTCTACATTCCTAATAGGGATAAAATCGTTAATTTTGATAATCGTAAACGTATTTCGGAATACGAAAAATAAATTTGAAGCAGTTTAAAGTCTACAAATGTCTTCATCAGCCCATCCTTTCTTCCAACTATGTTGGAGTCGGCTGCCAGTCTTACCCGATGCAGCTGGATACCAGTATTTTACATGGAGCGACTGCCTATTGGACCTCCACAACCCAGTTACCTGGGTTATAACACAATATCTCTCGGTAAGACTGGTTGTCAGACTTTTATGCTTCTAACTACTGGTAACGACTAACAAAGATCTTTGAATACTTAATAAAACCCGAAGTAACTCGGTATGTATAATGCGGTCACCCATCCACGGAACAAGCTCAGCAAGCGTAGCTTAACTTGAGAGATCGATTCACGTTGACTGATGTTATTTAGCCACGATCTCCTACTGAAAAGTATTAATCCCATATTAAATGGGGCTACAAATATTATCTTATAATCTTTTAAAACACGTAAAACTTTACTTTAATACAACTAAGTGTCCACCCATCAAAATACACACCACAAAAGCATCACTTAACTCACTCAATCGTTCATATAAATTCAAAATATTTTCCCACTGTAACTTCAACTCTAACTGTACACAAATAAGGTATAATTTTCAAACAAACCACATAACTAGTGATATCCATCTCATAGCTATTACGCACGACATTGTCCGGCTTAATAGAATTTCATCGAAATTGCACTGGCTTGAATCAACACATGCCCTAATGAACTTAGTGGGATACCATTGATGTTGTCTCTATCAATATGATACTATCTTGATGATAATTATCTATATGAGCATCGCAATTACAGTACATACATCAATCTTATCCAGTTACCGGATGGTAAACGATCAGTGGTTTAAGCAACTCTTGGCGCGCTCAATCTATGCATGGGTGACCGCATAGTCATATTTAAACTGAGCGTCTCCGTGCTTCGAAGTGCACCATGAACCATGTGAAAGGCCCTTCGGGCGGCTTGAACAACTTTGACACTAGGTTGACCATCAACCATACGACTAAATAGAATCAGTCTTGTTATACCCGAAGGTGAAGGTAGTCATCAGAAAGAAGGTAGTCGTATATCAGTCAGAATACTAATAAAAGAATAAAATTGAGTGATTAGTTACCTAAATGTCACTATGCTAAACCACTCCACCGATTTTAATGAAAGTTCAAGATCCAGGATTAAAAATACGTAACATTTTTCAAAAACCAGTAATAATGAGACTGAAATGTAGGATAAAGGGTTTTATACGCGAAAAATCGTATGAATACTCGTATGGCACTCATATGCGTAGTGCATAGGTATCTTACAGTTTTAAATTAATTAATTCACTCTAGAAATATATCCTTTCGTTAGATTAATAATGTAATATGTAAGCCAAAGGTCTCCCAAAGTAGTGTCGGTATAATTAATCCATCAGTAATGATCAAAGTGTCAGAGCCGCGTGTCGCACTAACGCGCGTTTGATGGTAATGACACGGCACGTCGCGGCACGTCACGGCACGTCACGACACGTCACGGCACGTCATGACGTGTCGTTTGTGGCGTACTGATTGTAATTTGTATTGTTGTGCTTTTGAGCGTGAAGTCTTGGGTTCGATTAGGTAAGTCAATATACTAAATTGACCAGCAGCGCAATTTTGTATAATCTGTTAAATCTGATAAATGTCAAACTGTCATTTTTAAATGTTCTGCCAAAATAGTTCTTACGGAGCCCGGTAGAGGCGTTAAACAGATTTTCGTAAAAAAATACTCGATAGCTAGCCGGTTGTCAGTAATCGATAATAGTAGAGAATCGAGCTACAGGATACCATAAAAAAATAAGTTGTAACTTATTGTACACGCCAAATAACTTTGTGTGTCTGAATCTAGCAGCAAGAAGACCCATCCCCGGCATTAGGGAAGAAATAAAATAAGTTATTTTTATTTTATTTTATTACATGGTTAGTGGACAACCTAATTTCAAAGTTGTACAAGCCGCCAGAAAGGCTCATGACATGGCTTAACGACTGTCATGTACACTCCAAAGCACGGATACGCTTAATTCAAATACTAGTAAGCGGTCACCCATCTATGTAATAACCGTGCCAAGGGTAACTTAACTCGCAGATCGTATTTGGTGACCGCTACTGGATTAGAGTCCTTCAGAAATAAGTTAAATCGCTGGATACCAAATGGGCCTGTAGGTATAAGAGTAACTTTCTAAGGGTCATTTAAGTTCATACATCGATCAAGTTAACTATTAACTGTACAATACAAGCAGTTACCTTTTATCCAACAATACTTTCGAACCAATCAATCTATGTTGCTTTAAGAAATTGATCGGATTACTTCTATTTACTGCGAAAATAATTCACTTGAAACTTAATTTATAGTTTAATGTTAAGAAAATCTATATTTTTGATGAAATTAGGACCAATCTCACTGTTTATGTAGAAGTATCAGTAATCCACTGCTTGATAAAATGACAGCAAATATTGTATGAAAATATTTGTCCAAATTCCACCGCATAAGGTACTTACAAGGTAAGGTATTTACAAGTGTAACCGGGATTTAGACGTTTGTATTATATTATCACAGTTGCATTTTATTTACTTGATATTATTTACTTCATACAAAGATGAGATTCTCAAATTGAAAGATTTTTTTTTAAGGGAGTTATAGAACAAAGAGAGTGCATTTTTACATTTAGCGGCACTATAAATAATTTGCTGCAGGAACGGTTGGTTTCAATAAAACTGGCCACTGACCAAATAACAGCCAGAAAAAAACATTTTTACCAATCCGTGTTTTTATTCTGTTTAACCCAAGAAGCGAAAATATATATAAGCACTGTTTTTTTTTAAATAAGACCCTTATAAAATTGTTTGCTAGTGGCAAAAGTTTAAAGCACAACTATTTAAAACAACAACGAACCTTGTGCCGCCATTTTAAACCAGCATTTTTTATTGACTTTGAGTGAGTTTAAATAATAAATAACGGTACTCGGTACTCATGACTACGCGTCCATTTTGACTGGCGTGTACATTTGTACTCATTTACTACATTGTATCAACGTTTATGTATGTATGTATGTATGTAACAGTACAGCAGAAGGTTTTGTAAAACAAATGAGTATTTACTACGACTACCTCAATTGGGCCCAGGGCTTTGTAAAAGAAATGAGTGTTTACTATAAAAAAAATACATAAATTTAACCCATTAATGTCCCACTGCTGGGCAATGGTCGCCTCCCGTAATGAGGGAGGGGTTAGGCCTTGAGTCCACCACGCTGGCCAAGTGCGGGGTGGGGACTTACTATAACTACTTTTATGTTAAAGAGGTAGTGTATAGCGTCTACGGTGAAAGAGATTCTATGCGATTTCCTAGTTGTAAACTTAAAATAGCTTTTTAGTGTGATGAAACTAAATTAGAATTTAGATTTACAAAACAAGCGACCGAGTGTACTTGAAATATAGGGGAGAGGATTTTTCTCAGTGGGACACAGAAAGAGGAATCAAGAAAAGTATTATACAATTTCTCCAAAGCCGAAAAAAAACATCACCAACGTGAACTTCCATTCTAAAATACTTACTTACTTCCCGAAAAAAATACTTACGAAACGAATTATTTCGGCTCGAAGCAAGATTCAAACTCAAAACCTCTACGTTACAATTTATCAATCATTAACACCATTGATAAGCAACAGAGTTTCACGCAAAATATAAAGCATTCTAATAGAATTAAGACAGTGTATATCTTTCTTTCTTGCAGCATGCTGGACTGCAGCCTCGAGCCATTCCAGAACCTTCTCGGAGACAAGCACCCTTCCCTGTACCAGCTAGGCCTGACCCTTCTCCTCATCACGGAAAAAATCAAGGAATATAAGGAGATTGTCTGTTATAACGTAAGACAGTTGATATAATAGTGTGTGTATTAGAAATACAAAAAATAGTTATCGCTAGTTCCAACGGTGAATAAAAACATCGTGTTGCAACCTTGCATGGCTAAAAGATCTTTAACACAGTTCTTGAAGGTATGCAAAATCCCTTACCACACTTGGCCAGCATTGTGGACTTAAAGACTAACCCCTCCTTCATAATGTGAGGAGAATCTTGCTCAGCAGTGGGACAGTATTTCCAACTTGTCGCAGTGAAGTAGTTCCAATGAAACTATCCACGCCAACCAACTTTGCCATATCAACAAATGCAATTTTTTACAACTATTTTATATGATAACCTTTTATTTTTCAGGAGCGTATAGTGCAGAAGAAGGCTGTGAAAATTAGCTACGTTCAGAAGAAGTACACCATCAGCACGAAGCTGCCTACAATGTTGGCTCCACTGCCGATCACCGTGCGAGTACCAGCTGAGACATGTCCAGCGTATGTAGACCCCTTGATACTTATCATTTGTTAGTAATGAGAGGTCAGTCACTGTCCAAAGTCCGTAGACCCTTCTTTGTTTTATTATTTGTTAATATTGAAACCAATAATAATTTGTTAATTTTGGACACGAATAGCAGGAGATAGAGAGGACTGGAAGAAAATGGGGGAGGCCTTTGCCCAGCAGTGGGACAGTACGGGCTAACAAAAAAAAAAAAAAAAAATATTGAAACATCTAGGTTAATAGACAGCTCCTATTTTCAAATAGTGTATCCAAACTTAACTGCCTTTGTGGTTTGTGGAGAAGTCTCAGGTCCGATTCCCGAGCCGGGCAATCTGCTATTGGGCTTTTCTAATATAATATTCTAGAAGTTTGGTAATGTCCCCGGTATAAAACAATAGGCCTATTACATGAAATAATTTACGAAACGGTGCACTTTCGAATGCAAAACATTTAAGTAAAATAAATGTTGTTTCTCTTACTTCCAGTTGCGTAGAAACCCGTTGGCTATCCAGAATATCGGACGGCATAGAACTACCGTTAGACAAGCAAGGAGTTAGAGAGGCACTAGCCGAGCTGTCTGCTGATCCCGCTTACCTCCCGAGTGACAGGATCCATACACTCACAGACTGCAAAGTGCCACGGAGCCGAGCTATATTGGCTATGAGATATATGAACTAGAATGTGATGATTTATAATAAAGGTATTATTTTCTGTGTATTATTTTTGCCTTGGAAAGTAAAGCCGTTGACCGTTCTATATGAGGCGCCCATAGCCAGTTGCGGTCACCGGTCGGTAAACGATCTGTGGGTTAAGTAATCCTTGGCGCGGTCACTCAATAGATGGGTAACCGCAAAGTGGTATTTGAACTGGGCGTCTCCGTTCTTCGGAGGGAAGAAGAAGAAGAAGAGAAGCTGTTCTATGGGGTTATGAGAGTTCTTCTTCTTATCGTATGGTTAGTGGTCAACCTAGTGTCAAAGTTGTTCAAGCCGCCCGAGAGGCCTTTGACGTAGCTTAGCGATTGTTATTTTAGTAGACAACAGCCGGGACCAACTTTTTACGTGCCCTCCGTACCGCGGAGACGCCCAGTTCAAGTAACACTGTACGGTCACCCATCTATAGAATGACCGCGCCACCGGTTGCTTAACCCACAGATCGTTTATCGACCGGTGAGCGCAACTGGCTACGGGCGCCTTTTATCAATGAAAATATCACTAAACACTCTAAACAGTCACCCATCTATGAAACATCCTCACCAAACGTTGCTTTACCTACAGATCTTTTACACCCCTCTGAGCAGTAGCTATGTGTTAAAAGTAATGTAATTCGATTCCCGTTCACTAACAAAATAAACGTATAAAGTTGAGCGCACATAGCTGTGATAGTTCTTGAGTGATGAGCACACAAACTAATTAAATTCCTGTGTATACACGGAACTATATTTTATTTGCTTCTGGTTTTAAACACGTGGTGCAGTGGTTAGTAGTCTCCTTGTGGCTTATAAATGTGTATTGTAGGTTTGTTCGCGCCCATTGCCAGTTGCGCTCAACGGTCGGTAAACGATCTGTGGGTTAAGCAAACTTTGGCGCGGTTATTCTATAGATGGGTGACCGCATAGTGGTATTTGAGCTGGGCGTCTCCGTGCTTCGGAGGGCACGTAAAAAGTCGGTCCTGGTTGTTATCTATAAAGATAAAACTCGTTGAGCCATGTCAAAGGCCTTCGGGCGGCTTGAACAACTTTGACACTAGGTTGACCACTAACCATACGATAAAAAGAAGACAGTAAAGAGGTTGCTTTTTTGACCTCCGCCTACCTACATATATGGTAAGAAGGCGTGATTTTACATATTATAAAGAAGCTCTACATTTGGTTCCCTATTTGGACTATTATAATTCTGACTTATTTTTATGTAGCGTCTCCCTCTGTCACAATAAATTAAAACATATACAATTTAAGTCTTTTTTCGAGGTACATAAGCTTAACATAAAAGTAAAACACGTCGAGATTTTAGCCAAAAATAACATAAACTATACAAGCAAAGTCACGGGAAACAAGCAAGTTTAAAAACCAGTAAAACACCATTAGCTCAAGGCACTTTTAAAATATCTCGGAAGTATAGAAATAAAAAAGTGCGCTTCAACCGGATGTAGTAGCCATACTTCCGCTACCGGAAGTCGATACATTTGCAATGCAACATTCTAGGCAACGCCTTTGTCTGCTAAATATAGTTTTCTTTAAAGATTTAAGAATTATTTTGAGAGTTTTTAATTTTCACATTGCATGTTTAGTGTTTAATGTGGAAACTAGAGGCCCTTAGCTACGCTTGGATTAACCGGGCTAACTTTAACTAACTGTACAACCTTCTTCGGAAGTCACTCTATCTTTTGGTGAAAACCGCACGAAAATCGGTTTAGCAGATTTTGAATATATTGCAAACGACGCGAAGAAGATAATTTTATAAAATAAATATATAAATATCATTGGAATCTCGCGGTTATCTGATTCCAAACTAAGCAGAACTTGTACTATAGTAACCAGATATCTGGTAAACATACTTATATACTTCTAAATACATACTTTACAACCAGGCCCAGATCAAATATTTGTGCTTGTATTAAACACTGAAATTTGTCGAAACATTTCACCATTACTTAATAATAACAATAATGGATTAGACAAATTATTCTATAAGCTTCAAAGCAATTATTATTATTCAGCTAGATTCAACACCTTAAGTGTAACCTAGAGTGTAAGGAAGGCTGACCCTACTACCATATGGGACAAATAGCCAGGAAGAGAGAGAGAGAGAGAGAGCTAGATTCAACACCTTCTTTTCCGTTTCAGAATATTGTCGTGATTTGAAACCAAGCCTAGTTACTTTACTACTAAACCTAATTACTCTCTATACTTCAGGCTGTATATATGTATGTACAGAACTAATTAGAAACCGTAAAAGCCTTAAATACTTCGGTCACGCATTTAGCATGTTAACATTTTTTACACTCATTTAAAGTTTTAAAATCGTAAGAATGACTAGTTAAAAGTTATAAGGTGGCGTGCTTTGAGAAATTACTGATATTATAGCAAGACAACTTTGTAGAAAGCCTTGCTTGCGTCGTTCGCGGAAATGTATAAAAATCTGAATTTCAACATCAATGATTTACAGGCTTATGTAGACGGTGGCCTGTTTGATACGGCTACTTTATTTTGGAAATACACACAATTATAAATTAGGTAGGCTATTACCTAAATTATAATTATCGTTTCGTTGGCCTCTCTACAACCGATTATTCGACAAGGCGTTTGACTGCCGGGAAAGTTTTTCAAACGGATAAAGTCGCAAGTAGAAGCGAGTGCTTCTATAGGTTTCTTAAAGAATATGTATGTTTTGACACTAGTTTTTTTGCTTCATCCACATTCATACATGAACAAGTGCATACTTTTGATGGTGAAAAGACACCGAGATCTCAGGGGAAAAGGCTTTTTTATGACAAACAGAATTTTTACTTCGCTATGCTGCGGGCAACGCTGCTGGGGACAGACAAGCTTACATACAGTTTTTTACATGCTGTGTTGCTAAGACGTTGTTGTTATTTTCTCGGGGTTTAGTGGGTTTGCAAAATTTATAAAAAAAGTCAAAACCTATGTCGCTGAAGTAGGGAATTTAACTTTCTTACGACAGGAAAATCTTACTTATATTTTAAATGCTAAAGTTTCGATGTATGGATGTTTGTAACTCAATTACGCTAAAACTTCCGAACATTTTTTTACGAAATGTTATAGCGTTGTGTAAATTCTAGCTTTTATACATTTATACATGACCAAACATAAGCCGTGGAACTACAGCCCACGCAGTCAAAAATATATTTGTCCCGTATGGGAATCGAATCTACATCACTAAATTGTAACCAACTTAACCACTAAGCATCATCAATTTTCCCGTTCAAGATCACAGGAGTACCGGACCAATATATTTTATCTACTATATTCAATGTCAGTAGTCTACTTGAAGCCTTCACCTTGAATTAAGAGCTCAATAAATTAAGTACATAAAACTGTTGACCTTTAACTTGTCCTAAGGTAAATAAATAGATCGAAACCGACGGTCCTGTATGACAAGATGTATGGATGTGAGTGGGTAAAACCGCGTGATTGTATGTATGTATCTTAGAAAATTCATACGCTATCCCCCGATTCCAAACTAAATAGGGCTTGTGTTATGGCAATCAAACAACTTTTTAGCTAGTATATGACGGATAGGATAAATATCTTAAGTTCGAAACTTACAGTACCTACCCCATACCAACATTATGAATATGTGAAAGCACGTTTTTTGTCCTTTGTTCGTTATTTGGTTGATGTTTTATCTTAATTGACAACAACTGTATCCGACATGTCACGTGTCCACTAAAACTCGGAGATAGTCACCTCAAAAACCACTGTGTAACCACCCATGTAAAGAATATCCGCGCATAGATTACTTAACCCAGTGATCGTTTACCGACTTGTAAGTGCAATTGGCTTCAAACGCCTTAAAGTTTAGTATAAAAATGATACAAAGACTCTGTCAAAGTACTCCCAACTCTTTATCCTTAACGATTATCTTCAAAAGCACCTCAAGCTCATTCCCTCACACTCTTCAGCTCAAATTAGAATACATAAAAAAATGCAACTGGCTTCGAGCCCCTTAAAGTTCTATATAAAAACTAGCTGACCAGGCAAACGTTGTCTTGCCATAAAAATTTAAAAAAAACTGTCACTTAGGGGCATGAAAAATAGATGTTGGCCTATTCTCAGACCTACTCAATATGCTCACAAAGTTTCATGAGAATCGGTCAAGCCGTTTCGGAGGAGTACGGTAACAAAAACTGTGACGCGAGAATTTTATATATTAGATATAGAATGTCCGCGCTAGGATTACTTAACCTAGTGAACGTTTACCGACTAGTAAGTGCAATTGGCTTCGAGCGCCTTAAAGTTCTATATAAAAATGATATAAAGACACTGTCAAAGTACTCCCAACTCTTTATCCTCAACGATTATCTTCAAAAGCACCTCAAGCTTATTCCCTCACACTCTTGAGTTCAAATTAGAATACATTAGATAAATTGTGCGGAATAATTCCTGAGGAGGCGGCCTCTTAATTATTACAACTGTACCGACATTTTAATTACTTGAACATACACTCGCGATAAAGTCACATCTATGTATATTTATGTGAAGATCTTAGAATTGTCGTTTGTTTTGTGTATATGTTAATCACTTATGTATATAAGATTTTTAGTACCTACTTATATCCTACTAATATTATAAATGCGACAGTTTGTGATGATAAATGTATATTTATTACCTACAGTTTCAGGGAAAAGCGATTGAAATGATTTTGATCAATTTTAGTTCCCAGATAGTTTATAACCTAGATTAACAGATAAGATACTTCTTACCTCGGGAAATCCATTCATGCACACAAAGTTGCAAGAAGGAAGGTAGTTAGAATAGTTGTGTAAATGTAAATAAATGCATATTTCATAAATATTTCACTTTTTCTCATTTCTCTGAATTACATTTTAAGCAAAGTCAAAATAAGAAGATTAAGAAGAATCTAACAAAAGGTAGAATCTATCTATAGCAGCTATACATCGTTGAATGTAGCCGACCAGCTGCGAAGTCAATATTTGTGTAAAAACCTATAGAAAATACCGCAACAGATTCCCCGAATAGCAACAAACAAATAACGAAGAAAACAGTGAAGTTATTAATATATTTAACAAAGCAAGTGATGGCGGGAACGTTTTAAAACTGTTATCCGTTCAGCGACGAGACTGCACCCGTCTTAACTCCAACACAATTTGAAATTAAAACTTTCTGTCGAGTTTTCGACTAACGTAATTATAGGACAACATTGTGCTTGTATTATCCTTGTCTCTTGTGGAATAAGTAGACTTTGCCGTCTTAGTGACAATTGGAATTGAAAAACACGCATCCATACATATTATAAATGCGAAAGTAACTCTGTCTTGTTACTCAATCACGCCTAAACTACTGAACCAATTTGCATGAAATTTGGTATGGAGATATTTTGGTACCCGAGAAAGCATATATTATTATGCTACTTTTTACCCCGGGAAAATGAAGTATTTCCATGGGAAAATTCAGGTGGCGGGCGAAGTCGCGGGTAAAAGCTAGTTTACCATAAATCTCTTACTATCATTCTCATATCTTACTACTATTTGACCGCCTCCGTGGCGCAGTAGTTTAGATCGCCACGCCGCTACCATTGCGCCGGGAGGTCATGGGTTCGATTCCCACACGCAAAATATTTGTGCGATCCACAAATAATTGTTTCGGGTCTGGTTGTACTTTGTGTCCGTTGTTAGTATGTTTGTAAAAGTCCCCGCGACACAAAAGCAATTCTTAGTGCGGGAGATGTAAAAAAAATAATCTACTTATAACGGTATTACATAAAGTATTGTGGCGCAACCGATAGTGTATCTAGCTCGATTCTCTACCACTATCGACTATCAACAACGGGCTAGCTATAAATAAATTTTGCATAAATATCTGATTAGCACCTCTTACGGGCGTCGTAGGAACCATTTTGGTAGTAAATTTTAAATGTCAAACTTTCGATACTTTTAAGATTTTCGTGCAAAAATTCCCTCTGCCTAGCCGGTTGTCGGTAGTCGATAGTGTTAAAGAATATTGCTACTAATCATAGAAATTAAACTAAAGGTATTATGGCACTCAATTATTACCAAATTTAGTGTTACCATACCCGAATGTTACACCTCTCGAATGAATGTATTTAACAGTAAAAGTAAATGTGCAGTGAAAACGTAAAATACAAAGTAACTACTCGACATTGTATTAAAATCAGTGTCGACTGAGTACAGTTGGGTAACAAAAATACTGACCTTTTATGCTAAGCCATGGCTTTTATCCGAAGTTTGATTCGCAAGTTCTTTAGAAAAGTTTTCTTTCAGTGTATCTTCTTGCCGTATCCAATTCGGTTCAGCCGTAAAAGATGGACTCACAAACACACTTCCTATGACGTTTATCTATATTAATAATTTCGTCAAGAGATACAGTAGAGTCGATCAAAACCTTATACGAATTACAAAACATAAAAAACATATTGATTTCGGTTCATCCGCAAAATTCGGATGAAGAATTTCGTTAAATTGTAATGGCACTGACAAACAATCAGTCGCCATCTTGGATTTTTCAATCATTGACGTTCCGCGAATATATTGTTTTTGACACTTTGTTATGATATACATACTCTTTGTTTTTTTTTTCTTAAAACTTGAGATTTGCCAATAACAGCCATAGAATTACAAGTATGCATGTATTAAGAGTCCCGTTTCACCCGAGCGAAGCCGGGTTTTCACCTGGTAATACTATAATGTAGTTCTGGGTTGCGTTATGCTTACACCACTATCACTACGTTTGTTAAATAAAGTTATTTTTACAGAGATCTATCTATCTATCGTAAGGT